>NW_008578489.1:0-451 GCF_000257125.1 Entamoeba nuttalli P19 | reverse complement strand
ATAATTACCATCTACTTCTGAATTATCTTATTAGTTTTAACTTAAAACATTATACAGAAGATATAAATTAAAGTTCTTCATTAAATTATAATAATCAATGAGACATTATAAATTTGTGTATGTCTTTCATATTATTAAATACTCTGGTAATTGAATATATTGAACATTATCTTCTTTTATTTTGTCTTAACTAACAAAAGAGTAGTTTTAAATGATAAATACTTATTGAAATTAATTCTTTTAAAACAGTTTACTTATTCGTATTTACAATATTAACTAATTCTGAATTGAGAGTAAATTTTATTTATTGAATAAACTCTTCCTGAATGTGTATTTATTAATACGTTTTGACTACAACTTCCAGAAAATGTATTTCTTAAAATTTATTCTTCCTTATTTATCAGCTAATTAATTGCTGGTTATTTATAACATATCTCTAAAAAAGAAAGAA
>NW_008578488.1:0-1112 GCF_000257125.1 Entamoeba nuttalli P19 | reverse complement strand
AGAAACCAATTCTCCAATAAATTTTATTTTCTTTCTCAATCAAATCACTATTTCTTTTTTAGTTATTGTCCTTTCATTATAACTATCCTAAAAAAATTAAAAATAATTAATGGCTTATAAAAAAATTAATGAATTTCTTGAAGAGCAACAACACGTAATTCTTTATCTAATTCTCCATAAAACATAGCTTCTTTTGAAGTTTGAATAATTGTAGCAAAAGGAGTGAATTTTTTTGCTACTGAGATAGAAACTGATCCTTTAACACAAATTGCTATTTGACAAGATTGATGTACAGATTGAACAGTTTGTAACAAAGGAAGAAAACAATCATCCAACATAAAACAAATAATAATAAAATGATTAAGAGAACCAATAGTTTTTTGTGAAAGAAGAGAAGTAAGTGAATTTACATGAAAATGTAAAGAAGTTAAAGAATTACTATCATTTAAAAACATAACTTTTAATTTTTTTAATAAAGGCATATAAGCAGTACCTTCAAACCTTCCATTGAAAATAAATTCTAATGAAGTAATTTTAGGTTGTATTTCTTTAAATAAATCATTATTACCACAACCTTCATGAAATATATCAAATAATGAATAACTTTTAATTTTTTCTAATGGAAATGATGAAATCATACTAAATGATCCTCTTAATGTATCAATATGGTCAAAAAATTTAAGCTCTTTTTCAAATAATTTAGTTCTTTGTTTTAAAGTACATTTCCTTCGATAGTATAATGAGTCTTGAAAATTGGGATTAATTTTTAAATTGCTTGTAGCTCCTTCACATTTTTTATTAACACAACAGAATAACTTTAATGTATCAAAATCATATAAATACATAGCAACAGTCATCATATAAAATTGTTCTAATACACAACGTTTTTTGATTTTACCCATTAATTAATGTTTTTAAGTTCTTCTTTTATTATAAAAAGAAAAGAAATTAGATTTTTATTACTTATCACTTCAAGATTTATATCCCAAAAAAGAAAAACTTTTTCCTTTTCTCTGTGAAAAGAATAAACATAAAATAAATAAAACAAACCAACACATAACAAATGCCCAAATTAAATTTCATTAGCAAAGCTTTGTAGTCAATTTACCAGC
>NW_008578487.1:8490-8574 GCF_000257125.1 Entamoeba nuttalli P19 | reverse complement strand
AAGTTTAATGAAAATAAATAATTAGAAATAATCATTGACAAAATACAAAGGTAATAATAGAAAAGATAAAGATAAAATATAAAT
>NW_008578487.1:0-8286 GCF_000257125.1 Entamoeba nuttalli P19 | reverse complement strand
GAGATTGACATCGAGAAAGAAGTTAAAAACATGTAATAAAGAATATGAAGAATGTGATGGAATATTGCTTCTATCACAACCAAATATACTCAGTAGATATAGTAGAAGAAGTGACGAGATTACTCTCTGATGAATAAGAAAGAATAGAAGCTATTTCTATTAATACTTCTTTTTTCTTGCATAGTATTTATCTTCTTTTTTCTAAATTTAATTGTTAATTTAATTGTTTTTTATCTTTAAAAACCATATTATTTTAGTTCAATACACTGAAAATCAATTCTTAATAATTTCAACTGGAGTAGCAAGAACAATACGGTCAAGAGCATCAATAGGATATGTAATACCAGTAGTTGAAAATTCAACAGGTTTATCTTCGCTTGGGAGTGTACTAGTATATGCTACAATTTTAAAAGTAGAATCACATCCTGCAGCAATGAACAATGGAACTTTTTGTGCTTCATTGAAGAACTTATGTAAGTTAGTAATTTGTGGAGTGGGAAGATTTGAACTTACTTGGAAATAGCCGATAATCATTTCTTCATCAAATACTTTAATATGAGAAGAGATGGTTTTCATAATTTCTTCTGGGTCGATTTGACAATTAGGGTTCTTAATATCGTTAGAAGTTAAGTTATAACAATATAAATGAATTTTAAAGAAAACAAACTGTAGAAATTGGAATAATATCCATAACATCAAAAATTTCTCCAAATGAACGATGTCCACTCAATAACCCAACAACACTTTCTCCTTTCAAACGATTGCAGATATCAATTAATTTAGTTGCTACGCTTGGAAGAATTCTACAAGTATTAAATGAACTCATACCCTTGTTTATTTAATTTTTAGTTTATTTTTTATTACTTTCATATTTTTCTTAAATAAAAAATAATAAAATATAGTTTTATTTATTATAAATTATAGTTTTATTTTTTGTGTTTCAACATCTTTTCCTTTTTGTATTTCTTCAAGTTGTTTGATGCGTTTATTCATTTGGTTAATTCTTTTCTCAATCATTTTCATTCTAAGTCTAGGGTTGCTTATAATCACTGCAGAGGATGGACTAATTAAATTTAAAATATCTTTTTTTCTGTCTTCAGATAACACAGCAAATATTTTTCCAACTCGTCTTATTTGTTGAGAAATCGTTGGGTTTTGTGGTTTAGCTTCGTTATACACCTTGTCCAAAGTAATTTTTTCCTTTTTAATTTTTTGTTGAGAAGGTTGGAGGGTTAATTGTGAAAATGTTAATGTCGTTGCAAGTTCAGAAGGGACTGTAATATATGACTGTCCATACATTGAAGAGAGAAGAGAGTTGCCTTGTTGTTGTTGAGGAAATCCGAATAATGATTTAATATAACACCACATGAAAAGTAAAATTTCTTTAGAAAAGTTCTTTAATTAAATTATTGATAAAATGAATAATAAATAAATAATAAAAACAACTATCAAATAAACTTGAAGGAAAGGAGGTTTAATTAAAAGAAATAGCAACAATATCTCTTACCATAAATTTCTTTTTATCAATGAACATGTCTTCATCATATTCTCTTCGGAAATTTCCTGAAATAGATGAATCAAATGACCTATTACATTCATTTACTAAAACAAATGCTCCATTAACTGAAAGAAGATTATCAATACTACCAAATACCCATAACGAGTATCCATCAGCTTTTCTTGTAAATTTTCTTACATCTGAAACTCCTTTCTTTCTTAATACAAATAAGAAGTGGTCACTGTCATTATACAACCCTTTTGCTGGAATAGTTTCTATTTCTTCTTTTTTTATTTCGGGAATTTGTTTCGAATTATATGAACCAAACACATTTCCTTCACTATCAAATATAACTAATACAATTGATTCTTTTCCACCAACATTCTCGTTGAAATGATTGTTACTAAATCCATCAACTGAAGCTTGATATATTACTTCCCCAGCTGTTTTTCCTGTTAAAATTTCTATTCGTTGAATGTCTTCATCACTCAATGGATTTCTTCTTTCTCCAGCAATACTACATCCCATTGCAATTCGAATTTCACTAATTTGTCTTTCAATAGTTTGTTGATGGCTATTTAATGCTTCTAATAATTCTTGATGATGTTTTTGTGATGTTTCACGTAATGCCCTTGTTTTTTTAATTAATTCTTCAGTACCATTTTGGACCATAGAAAGTGACTTTAATGACTCTCCCATTTCATTCACCTTTTGCCCAAATAATTCAAGTTGTTTTTCTAGTTGTTCAAGTTGTTGCATAGTACACGAATATTAAATAATTTCTAAGTTCTCTTTGTTTTTTCTTTTTTCTTTCTTTTGAAGTGAAAACGAAAAGCTAAAAGTAATAAATTCATTATGTATCAAAACCTTTTTATTAATGCTTCATTCTTTTTCTAACAAAATAAAATAATAATAAATAGAAAAATCAATCAATTTTAATGTTTTTTATTATTCTTCTTATTCATTTTCTTTCCTTCTTTCTTATTGAACTCTTTCTTTGGTGGTTGTTGTGGTTTCTTTTCTTCTTTTTTTGGTTGTTGGTGTTGTTGTGGTTTTGTCTCTTTCTTTGGTGGTTGTGGTTTCTTTTCTTCCTTCTTTGGTTGTTGTGGTTTCTTTTCCTCTTTCTTTGGCTCTACTTTCTTTGGTGCTTCAATTGGCTTTTCTTCTTCTTCCTCGTCTTCTTCGTCACCTTCTTCAGCAAATTCTCCATTATCATCTTCATCTTCAGACATATCGTCCATATCAAAATCATCAAAATCTTCTTCTAGTTCTGGAGTTAAAATAGCATGAACTTTAGCTTTTCCTTCACAAATTAATTTTACAGTTTCTCCAGTGATTGGAATTTCACATGAATGTTGTGGAACAGCTGATGAAAGAGTAGCAAGAAGAACTTTAACTTCTTTATCATCTTCATCTTTAGTAATTAAATAAATAGAAGTCTTTTGATCACCTTCAAGAGCAAGATGTCTAAGAACTAAAGTCATTCCTTGGAGAGGAAATTCTTCTCCTTGAGCAGTAATAATTGTGTTCATCATAGCCATGGTTGATTAGTTGAGTATTTTATAAAGGGTTTCCCTTTATATTTCTTTCTTTAATCTCGGTTTTATTCTGAAATAATTTATTTATAATTATTTTTACTATTTATCTTTTTTTAAATCCACGTCATTAAGTTCTAAGAACTATAAACATTTAATACATTAATCTGTTATTTTTATATAAAACACAATAGATTCATAAATAACAAAAAAGTGTTATTTTTGAATTTTTATTGAGGAAAAGACACAATCTCAAAAAATAACACAAATATGTCTCATGAAATAAAACCACATTTTGGTTTTGAGTTGTTTGATAATCATACTGATATTCAAAGACAGTTAGAGAAAAACACACCTGTAGATGTCATTAAAGCGATGGAAGATAATGAAAACAATCGAATTATTAGTTATGTTCCATGGTGGACAATTGTAGAAATGGCAAATAATATATTTGGTGATGATGGTTGGTCAAATTATATTACTTCATTCTCTATAGATTCAATAGAATATGAAAATGGTCAGTTTGAGGTTACTTCTTCTGCTCAGGTAAAAATAGAATTGAAAGATGGAACTTCACATGAGGATATTGGTGTTGCAACATCATATGATAAGGATCGTGGGGTTGCCTGCCAGATGTCTAAGAAAATGGCTATTGGAGATGGAATCAAACGAGCATTTAGATTGTTTGGAAATAATTTAGGAAATAACCTTGAAAGAAAAAGAAATATTTCAAACAAAGAAAACACCAAAAGTATTTCATTATTATCCAAGAAAGAGAATGAGACAAAGCCTAAGCGTACACAACCTACTCCACTAGTAATAGTTAGACGTAAGAAATGACTTGAATAGTTTTATTTATAGGTTCTCCAAAATAAAAATAATTAAAATGTTTTGTATAACACTTTTTTAAAATAATTGAAGAATAAGCTATCTTAGTTAATCCTTTTCTACTTGCCACGTCATGTTGTACTTCAACCCAAATTGAAAGAACTAAAATATAATAATTATGACACCTTTTACTGGAGAAGAAGTTGCTAATCTTATTCAGTATTGTGATGGTATACAATCACTGGCATTAGTTTCTAGGAAATATAAAGAAAAGATTGAATTACATAAAGAAGAGAATTATTATAACAAAGAAGTTTTTGAGGATGAAAATCTTGAAGTTCCTCCAACAACAAAAGTAGTTAGAATAAAATTTGGAAGTGGGTGGTATGTAAGAGCATTTACTACATTAGCTATTGGAATTAAAGATTTAAAACTAGAAAAACTTATTATTGAATTACACACTCCTTTATTAGTATTTTTTGATAAATTACTTCAATTTATTCCTGAGAATACTACTATAATATTAGAAGTTCATGGACTAGATGAAGTAATAGTGGAAAAATATGTAATTAATCCTCAAATAAAAATAGGTGGATTTAATTCTAAAATTAATGAATCTCTTATTCAAAAAAAGGCTTTTGTTTTACCAGAACGAATTACAACACCATCTGGTGTTACACGAACATATTTATCATTTGAAGCATCTGTATTTGATTTTTATTCAGCACAATTATGGAAATTGTATTTCCCAATGAATCTTAAATTAAAAGCAAGTGGAGAACATGACAAAATATTAAAGATGAAATCATTCATTTTTAATTCTATTCTTATAACTGGTAAATTAAAAACAATTGACTTACATGCAAAAAACATTTCTATTGTTCGTTCATACGTTCCAGTTGATAATTGTGAAGAACTTGAAGTTGAACAACCATTTGGATTTCCTGAATATGTTGCTAAAAACAAATTAAAGAAATTATATATTCAATATTCAAAAAATATTACAACAATTGACTTAAAGGCAGCAGAATCAATGAATATTGTTGATATCGTTTGTTGTGATAACCTTAAAGAAATTAAAGCAGAAAATGTTTTTCTTATGAAGGTCATTGACTCTCCATTGCAAAATATTCATTTAAAAACTGTTCAACAATTAACATTATTTGGAGTAAATAACGTTTCTGTTGAAGGGTCTATTGATGATATTCAAAGTGATGGTAAGTGTTTTGTTAATGGAACGTTGTCACAAACAATAAAACCAATACAGTCGATAGATAGAAAATCAGTAATGATAAAATTTCTTCCCATTTACGTTGTTGTTTTATTAATAATTCTTGGAGGTATTAAATTAATATTAGAGGTTCATTGAGTGCTTTTTTAAATATTTTGTTTTGTGATAATAAATTTAATTCCCACCCTTTATAATAAATTTTTTTTAGTTGGAATATACAAATTGACACTTAAATCCTTTATTTATAACAAGCATTCCAGCTCTATTGTTTGTTCCATATCCAGGACAACTAAAAACAGTAATACATTTATTATTCATTGATAATTGAAATCCATCTGCAACTTGATGTCCTCGACATAAATATTTTAATTGGTTTTGTTGAAGAAATGTATCAAGTGCTTTTTGTCCAAAAAAATACGAACATTGACGATTTGTATTTGGAATAAACCCATCATAGTCAACATTTGTTTTATTATCAGTTTTGTTTGTTTGAGGAATAAAAGGGTCAGACCATAAAATATCAAATAACAATCCTCGTTCTGGTATTTCTATTGGACGATGTATTTTTTTTAATTGATCAATATTTTTAAGGTCAGGAGAAATACCTGCGTGAAGACATAACATTGAGTGATCTACTAAACATGCAATAGGAAGGTAATTAAAACTATTAAAAAAATGTAATGAAATAATTTCAGAATATCGATTAACACCTATTATTTTGTCAATACTATTATTATCAAAATAAAATGATAAAACAAACATTGTTGATGAAATGATGCTATTCCCATTCTACTAGAAACTGAAAACGATTCATGATTCCCCCTTAAAAGAAAAAATTGATTAGGAAATTGTATTTTAAATAAGTATAATAAACACATAACCTCTATACCAAATTTCCCTCTATCAATATAATCTCCAAGAAATAAATATGAGGCATTTGGAATTAATGTTTTCTTTAATAACTCAACCATTTCATTAAAACATCCATGAATATCTCCAATAATATTGATTGGAGGTGATAATTCTAATAGTGTTGGTTCATTTTCAAGTATAGGAATTACTGTTGATATAATATCTGTTATTTCTCCTGAACAAAGACAATTTTCATTTGTTTGAGGATTAAATTTCAATAATTTTTCTTGAAGGTATTGAAAATATTTCTTTGGTAATATTTGGTTTTGTTCTTCCATCAATAAATTAAAAGAATTAATTGTTCATATCTTTCTTTTGTTATTTATTATACGTTATATAAAACAAAAAATGTTTTGATTTTTTTAGCTCATTTATTCAATAGGAAAACATAAAAACAAAAACAAAGTTTCAATTCAGTAAGTTATAATGAAGGAACTACCAATAAGAAGTAATAGAGAATTCTATTGTAATTAATATTGAATCAATTTCTTTGAAACAAATATTGAACCCTAGTTGATAATCAGTAAAAAAGAAGTGAAAAATGATAATTTCAATTCGATTTTTCTTAAAAATAGTCAATAGATGAATGAATAGTCAAATTCTTTTTCTTAATTTTATAACAAGAATAACTAATTTTCATTGTTTTACATAACTATTTTGTTAAACTAGACAGACAAAAAACCTGATTGTCTGTTGTGATATAAAAAGAAAGAAGAACTAGTAGATTTGAATATACCTTTGATGTCTGTTGAACAAGCAAATTATTGGTACCCTTCTCAACAAGGAGAACAAAATGAAATTTTACCTAAATTAAAGAAAAATATTATTCATCCATCTCCTCTTGTTATTTTCTTAGAACAAACTCCTAAGTTATTATTTTTCACTTGTGTTGCTTTATATGCTTCTTTCGTTGCTTCTTTATTCAAAAATGCTCCACTATTTGATGAACAAAATATTATTCCATTAGTTGTTACTGTTATCTCATGTATTATTGGGGTTGCTTTTACAATGTATTATTTTGTTTCTGATAAGCACGTATATTTACTTGATTTTACAGTTGCAGAACTTGGTCCTGAATATGAAAGCACTGCAGAAGAATGTCTTGGTCCTATAGCAAATGTTTTAGATAAAGAATGTTCAGATTTTGTAATTAGAGTAGCTAAAGTAACAGGATTAGGTCAACATACACATCTTCCAAAGATGTACCATGGAGAAAAATATGTCCCAAAGTCAATGGCACTTGCTCGTGAAGAAGTAGAAACTGTAATGAAAGCTTGTTGTGATAAATTATTTGAACAAACTAAGATTGATCCTACAAAAGACGTAGATTGTGTTATTACTAACTGTTCTATATTCAACCCAACTCCATCAATAGGTGCTATGTTAATGAATAAATACAAAATGAAACAAACATGTAAAAATTGGCATCTTGGAGGAATGGGATGTTCTGCAGGTGTTATATCATGCGATTTAGCTAAAGACTTCTTATGCAGTCATCCTAATAGCACAGTTTTAGTATTCTCCACAGAAAATATTACTGCACCCACATATGTTGGTTCAGATAAATCTAAACTAATGTTTTTCACTTTATTTAGATCTGGTGGAGCTGCTATTCTTTTAACTAATAAGAAGTCATTAATCAAAAAATGTAAGTATGAAATGGAAGAAACAGTTAGAATTCACAATGCTATTGATGATAATGCTTATAAAGTTATTTTTCATGATGAAGATGAGACTGGTTCAGATGGAGTTTCTATAGGAAGAACATTAATTAATTATATATCAGATGTTATTGATGAAAATGTAAAAATACTATTTCCTAAATATCTTCCACTTTTCTCTAAGATAGCATATTCAGTAAAAAAATTCTTTGCTAAAGAAAATGAAGAAGTTACATGTAATTTAGATGTAAGAAAAGCTTTTCAAGGGTTTTGTATTCATGCTGGTGGAAGAGGGGTTATTGATGCAGTTCAAAAGAAATTTAATTTGACTGATGAAGATTGTATGCCATCTCGTGCAGGATTATGTCGTTTTGGTAATACATCATCAGCATCAATTTGGTATGAATTTATGTTTCTTGAAAGATGCGAATTATTACAAAAGAATGATAGAGTATTTCAACTAGCATTTGGTTCAGGAGTTAAAGCTAATTCCTGTGTTTGGAGAAAATTAAATTAATTCTTTTTCTTTAACTTTTTATTATTTTTTTTAATTAACAAAAAAAAACAAATTTAAAAATTACTAAATAAACCAAATCTTCACTTTAACGAAATTAAGAAACG
>NW_008578486.1:0-545 GCF_000257125.1 Entamoeba nuttalli P19 | reverse complement strand
AAAAAATATCTTATTCTTCATCAGTAGATGTTTATTTTTAAAGAACTTGAATTGATTTTATTAGTATTAATTAATTATTATAGAAATGAACTACAATTCATGAATATAATAAATTAGAATTATTAGTTATTATTACAAATAAAATGCTAAGACACATAAATGTTGATAGTTTGTTTTGTGTTTGTCTTGCAAATTACTAAAATATCTAAGTCTCACTATTTAATGTTAAAGGTATAAAGTCAACAGAACATATAAACCATAGAATACAATAGAAAAAAATAAAGAACTAGAGGATGAATAATATTAAATAAAACCATTTCAAGTGGAACAAGTAATTAAAGAAAATGTATGAAGATACATAAAAATTTATTAAATAAAAATAACAAGTGTAAAACATAATGTCAGTCTCTGACAATCAATAAATAAAAATACGACAAATATGACTTGAACGACAATTAAAGAATTAAATGATTATACCAATAAAAGATAACAATGAATAACAGAAGAATAAAAAGAAGAAATAATGATGTAATAATAAAAACAGA
>NW_008578485.1:0-1496 GCF_000257125.1 Entamoeba nuttalli P19 | reverse complement strand
ATTCAAATAAAATAAATGTCATTCCATTTTTTAATAACTAATTAAAAATAATTAAAAATAAACAAATGTTGCGTTACACATAAAATGTGGATTATAATAATTTGTAGTTTGAAAATAACTATAATTCTATTGTTATTTTATTTTAATTATATTATATTATATTATATTTTTGATTTTTTATTTTAATTTTTAAGATTATTCGTTATTTTGAGAAATAATGAATTGAATATTTCATCATTATCTATCATTTTTTTAATTTTAGTTCATGACTTTATTCAGTAAATAAAAAACTATTTTTGCTATAAAGAATTATTTAATAAATTAAAATTAGATTTATTAATTCATTATATTCCATTTAAATATTCTCTTTATTCTTTCATTATTTATTCATTGGTATGAATATTCAATAATTATGTTTATTTAAAATGAGAAATATTCAAATTTAATAAATGAATAATATACAAAAAAGTGATTAAAGTATCATTGTTATTTAATATAACACATTGAAAAACATTGAATATTATTAAGATAGAAGAAGATAAATAAAATAATTTAAATGAAAATAAATAAAGAAAATGAAATGAAGAACATAAGAAATGTGTTAATTATAAATTATCAATAAATAATTCAATAATAAAGAATTAAAAAATAAACATGAAATATCATGATATTAATAAATTATTAATTATTATTAAATTACATAATGAAAGGTAAAATCAAATGATAATATTTATTTGTCAAGCTGTAAATATATTTATTCTAAATTAGTATTTAATAATGAAATTGAATACAATAAATAAAATGATATGAAATGAAATTATTTTTACATAACCAAAAACAATAAATCAATAAGATTAATATCATTAAAACATATTGAAGAAATGTGTTTATGATATTTATTTTTATTCATCATTCATTAAGAATATTTTGTGAAAAATTTGACATTCATTTATCTCATTATCATGACTTATTTATTTTATTTCTAAATGAATAATATTCATAGTAATGAATATTATTTTGTGATATGACATTATTCATTATATTAATGATAAATGATAATAAACTTAAAGAATAATAAAAATGAAGACAGAAATAATTGGTTTAAATGAATGATACCACATCAAATAATATCATTGATTATCTCAAAATATTATTTGTACTTTTATCAGATTTAAAAGTATATAGAATGATATAATTAATTATAAATAAAACGATTAATAATCATAAAATTTAAATTATTATTACCATTAATACAATTCTCATTAATTTTAAAACAAATATATTTGAAATAAAACACTTAAATAAGATAATGTTAATAAATGATAAAAGAGATAGTACAAATATCATTAATATTAATTAATAAAGATAAAAATCATGAATAAAATAATGAACAATTAATAAAAAAAGAGAAGAAAGATAATTTAATGAATATAACATTGTAATAATGTTAATTCAAAGAGTTTCAGTGAAATAAAACAATAATAAAAATAAAATAA
>NW_008578484.1:681-3161 GCF_000257125.1 Entamoeba nuttalli P19 | reverse complement strand
TCTCTTCTTCTTTTCTTTATTTTTAATCCTTAGTTGTCAGAACATTTTATAGAGGAAATGTTGTTTGTTATTCTTCGTAAATTAGTAGATATAATGAGGACCTACCTTGAAAGTGATAGATTCAAAATGAAAAAAGAATAAATGTTTCATATTTTTTCAGAACTGTAAGTAAATTATAAATTTAATAAAAAAAAGAATAATAAAAAAGATAATAAGTAATAATATTATAAAACTAATTGAAGAAACTCTTAAAAACCACAAAATCTATGCAAAATCGATCATCCGTTAGTATAGAAGAATTTGTTACTCTAATTGAAAAGTCATTTACTAATAATGGAGAACGATATTTAAATGCAGCAATAGAAAATTTAAGAAAAGGAAAATTAGAGAATATTGAATATATAAGTGCATCATTACAATATATTCCTGAGGACTGGATTGAAAAAAATATTGACAAATTAATTAATACTTTTAAAGCACTTCCAGAAACTACAGTAGATCCATTTATTGCATTGTTAGGAAGGATGATCCCATCTCCTCATTTAAGAAGTGAAGGACAAAATATTATTAAGACAATTATTGTTCCTAGGGTTGTTAAGTCATGTTCTCATGAAACCCTCATGAAAATTGCAGCCGCTATTGATTTAGAATTAATTAATGGAAGTGCAATTTCACGAATTGCTGATGTTAGTTGGAAGAGTAGTGTTGAAGATGGTGTTTTAATAAACTCTAAAATAAAAGGAGATTTATGGAGTAAAATTGAAGAACATCAATTTTCAAATGAAAATGAAAAGCATCAGGCTTTGTTGTGTTGTTTCAAATATGGAAATGTTGAATTTGATAAAGTACTTAATTATATTAAAAAAATTGGAGGAGTTAGAGAGAATGGTGTTAATGGATTAGACTTAAATGAAAGAATTCAATATTATGAAAAAATTAATCAAACTCACCAATTATTACAACAATTAATTCTTTCTTTTAAATTAGGATTGGCACCTATTTCTAATCAATTATTACATATTTTACTTCAACATTGTGCTCTTATTAATCAATTACCACCAGTAACTATTTCATTATTATTTACTACTATCATTGTGTTAATGGATAATATTAAAGGAATATTAATGACTCGTATTTCATTACTTCTTCCTTTATTACTTGAATTTATAAAACAAAATAAATTAAATGAAAGATATCATTCAATTATTATTCAAGCAAAATCAATTGTTCAAACCCTATCTTTAGAGTCAAAACCTTTCTTAAATAAACAAGACAGTGAAATAATGGCAGAACTACAACAGTTATTAATTTGATTGAATTGATTTACTTTTTATTTTCTTTAGATAATTTAATCATTTTATTGTAAATCTTTATTTGTAACTAATTCATATTTGCTAATTACTCTTTAAATTTCTTTTATTCACTATGTTTTTCTTTCTTTTATTAAAAATTTACAACATTTATTTTCAAATATGTCTTTCTATAAAAAATAGTTAGTTACTTTTGGGAGTTTTATTCAGTATTTAAATTCTTGAATACCTTGGAATAATTTATGATATTCTAATTATTTCTATACCCACTTTTAGTAATGTTGGATTTTGATAATAAAATAATTATTAAAGTGAAAATGTGAAACTAACTGATATATGTCTATGAACTTATTCAATGGTTAATTTTTTCTTTTCAATGAAGATTTATGGTTTTAATATTATTTTTAATTATTATTAACTGTATGAATAAAGATATGTCCACTGAATACTAAATGAATAATAGATGAATACAGAAAGAAGTTAATTTAACAATAAACAATTTGTGATACAATTGTATTGAATGAGTAAACTAGTTTCTATCTATCTTATATTGTGAATATTTATAATATTAAAAAACATCATAAAAATAATGATGAATATTTGATGAAAATAATATAACACAAAACAACATCAAATGGAACTGATTCTAATTCTACCAATAAGAAAAAATAATAATTTCATTGTATTTAAGAATGAATTGAATTGAGGAAAATAAAGAAATGTGTTATTTTATAATAGTCATTTACTAATAATGAAATTATCGAAAAAATAATATAAAATATCAACACACACAATCAATAAGAAACAAGAAAAAGTAACAAATAATAAACAAAGACAATAAAAGATAACCATAGTAGTTGGAAATAAGAAAAACATAGCATACAAAAGAATAATAAAAGAAATAATAGATTATAAAAGACAAGAATAAATATATGAAATTTGTAAATTAAGAAAAAGGAAAGTAATAAAACAAAAGTAAATAATCTCTAATTCTTATTTAAATTCATATTATTAACTAAAACGAAAATAAACGAAGATGGAGAAAGTGAAATACACATGATTAATATAAAGAATATATCAACTGTCATATTAATACAAATCAATAATCGGTAGTTTATTGTTAGTTTTTATAATAATACAAAACAATAATTCAGTAATTAATTAACAAAG
>NW_008578484.1:0-671 GCF_000257125.1 Entamoeba nuttalli P19 | reverse complement strand
TATTGTCTTCTTTTTGTTTGTTCATTTTTTGTAATTAATATCATCAAAACAGCGTGTTTGAGATTTTTTATCCTTCTTTAACTTTTCTACACAACAAATTTTATGTAAATGTCTATTTCCAAATGATTTAACTGAGAACTGTTTTTGAAAAACGTTAATCTTTATTCTGAAACAAATTTATATCATATTTTATTGTTTATTATTGTTTATTAATTACTCTAAATGAATTAAATATCCAACACATTTATTTCATATTTTTATGTGTTGTTTGTATTTGTATGAATATAATTAAATAAATTAATACTCATATTTATATTATCACTATTGTTTACAAATTTTGTTTTTTATTTGTTCTTTCTTTTATTTAATTCATCACATATATTGTTCATAATTCATTGTATCAAATAACTATTTAATAAATACTTTGTTTTAAATATCTTTTATTATTTAACACTTTAAACAAATCGTGTTTATGAGTTATTATCTGGTTCTTTCATATTTCTTATTTTCATTTATATCATTTTATTTAAAATAAACAGAATACATTATTGATTTTAATAATATGTGTTAATCATTTCTATTATTCATAACTTTCATTAATTCTTTTTCTTTTTAATTTCATTATTATTTAAACTGTTCAGGAAAATAAGCAAAGAAAAAATGCATCTAAA
>NW_008578483.1:0-566 GCF_000257125.1 Entamoeba nuttalli P19 | reverse complement strand
CTATATCATTTATCGTTTGGAAAATAAAAATGATGAATAATAGAGATGGAAATGTTTTGGTTTTGTATGATGACTTTAACAGTATTTATGAATGTTTTATTTCAAAGTGAGTCTTGAATATTTATCGTTATCTATGTCTAAATTTTATGCTAATTTTTTTTATTAATTCTTTCGATTATTTAACTTTATTATTATGATATTATACAAGAAGGAATAGTCCAATTCAGGAGAGGTATACTGGGAATGATATGAGAAGAACTAAAGAGAACGATATGAGAGAAAAACAGTATAGATGAAATAATGAATAAAGAAGAAACAAAATATTAAAATTAAAAGAAAAGATGATGTTTATTTGTTATTGTTATGGAATAAATATAATAAACCTCAAAACAAAAACGAGAAATTAAAGAGATAATAAGCAATTAATTAAGTATTAATAGAACTAGCTTCTATTCTTCCTGGCTCAGGGGAGATTAATCACATCAATGAGTCTTCTTCTTGTAGTTCTACAGAGTATGTTTGGTTATGATCTCAGAAGTATTCAATGACATCAATCATGTTTTTTA
>NW_008578482.1:0-872 GCF_000257125.1 Entamoeba nuttalli P19 | reverse complement strand
TCTTTTTTTTAAGTTCTTTTCTTCCTTTTTTTGTTTATCAAAAAAAGAATATGTTTATTTTGTTTTATATTTCATTTTTAATAATTGAATTTTCATTGTTTATTTGGTTTTAAAAAGTTCTATCTAAAAATTTACTAAAATTGTTAAAAAAATAGTTTTTAAAGAAAAAAGAAATGATAATAATAGATAGGTTCTTTTTTTTTGATGAAGAGAAAAATTGTATTATTTTCTAGCTTTTTCAATGAAACAAAAGTTAATGAAAATGAAATAAATTAAAAGAATTTTTTAGTATTATTCTCAAAGCAGTTATTGATACGAATAAAATGAAATAACTCTAAAAACGCTAAAATAGAAGTGATATGTATTTTATAAAAGTTTAAATTTTGATTCTAATTATTAATATTCTATTTTAGTGTTTAATTAATGAAAAATAATGACGAAGTTCATTCTTAATACACAAAACAATTTACAATAAAATAAATTCAATTATATCAATAATATTTAATTAATTTAAACCTAACGCATTGGAAAATTACAATAAATTATTTACCTTAAGAAGTAATGAAATAAATATGATAAATATCATTGACATAATAATAAATACTTAATAAGATGATATTTATTATTTAAACATATCATTTTTATAAACAAAAAATAATAGATCAAGAAATACCTTGTTAAACCAAAAGGAGTCTAACTAATTATTAATCAAAACAAAACCATGACAATATAATAATTAACTAATAAATAACAATAATAAACAAAGTAATGGTAAATTGGAAAGTAATGAAAGTTGAGAAGACTAAATAATAAATATATTGTCAATTTAAATGATAAATAAAAAAGTTTAAATAAATTAAAACACCTATAGA
>NW_008578481.1:0-4253 GCF_000257125.1 Entamoeba nuttalli P19 | reverse complement strand
CTTTCCAACTATTTTCTTTTGATACTTAGAGTTAGCAGAGTTAGATAAATCTGAAGTTTGAACAATTATAACTTTCGCCTTTTCATTATTTAATTGAATAATTCCTCCTTTATAATCATTTACAGTAACATTGATTTCTCCGTTGATAACAACTGTTCCTTCTCCACTAATAGATTTGAATGTAGTTTGACTAGTTACAATATAATAACACCCAAAACTCATATTTAATTCAATATCTGTTTGTGAGGCAGAATGTGAGTCTGAATGAGATTGGTAAGAATTACATGATATTGGAGTAGCAATAATCAGAGTAAATAATGTAAATAAGAAAATGATTAACATAATAAAGTAGTTAGATTTGCTTTGTTGATTATGTAGGAATGGTTCGTTTCAACCTCAGTAACTTGTTTATCTATCTTTTTAGAAACTAAGGAATAAAAAAGAAAAAAGAAAAAGGTCGTTTCAAAAGAACCTCTGTTTACAATCAATAGATAAAAACGAACGAATGAAAAAAAGGGATTTTGAATTATTTCTTTTCAATTAAACCAGATCTTCTTAATAAAGCAGTAAAATCTGGATTTCTTCCTCTGAAATTTCTATATAATTCATCAGCAGGTTTTGAATTACCCATTGAAAGAATATTTGTTCTAAATTTACTTGCAATTGACTGATTGAAAATACCATTTTCTTTGAAATATTCAAAAGCGTCAGCACTAATACTTTCAGCCCATTTATAAGAATAATAGCCACATGCATATCCAATAAAATTAGCGAAAAGATGTTGGAAAGTTCTAATGATAGAAAATGTTTTAATATTAAAATGATATTTGTAGTCTTTTTCTTTTTGATAAATAAAATCGTCTAACGATAATCCACTTGTTAAATAATTTCTATGAATCTCTAAATCAATTTTACCGAAACTTAATTGTCTCATTGTGTAATATGCAGACATATAATTCTTTGCTTTCCACATTTTATCAAATAACTCTTTTGGTATTGGTTTAACGTTTCCAAACTGTGAGAATAAATCTAATGCCTCTCTTTCAAATGTCCAATTTTCCATTATTTGACTTGGTAATTCTACAAAGTCCCATGCTACATTTGTACCAGCTAAAGAAGCATAACGTTGTTTACTAAACAAGGTATGCATTAAATGACCACTTTCATGGAATATTGTTTCTACTTCATCATGATTTAATCTTGCAATACCATTAATTGGTGGTGTAATATTAGTGCAAACAATACCTAATGGTTTAATAAAAGTACCATTTTCATTTTCATAACTTACTCTTAACATTTCTTCCCAAGCACCTGAACGTTTTCCTTTTCTTGGATATAAATCAAAATAGACTCCACCAATAACACTACCATCTTTTTCTAGTACTTCATAGTATTTAACATCGTTATGCCACCCTTGGACTTCTTTATTTAATTTAAATGAAACTCCATATAATCTTTTATATATTTCAAATAATCCACCAAAGACAGACTCCTCTGTAAAATATTCTCTAAACTCTTCTTCATTGAAACTATATTTTTCTTGTTTCATCAATTCAATATAATAATTTACATCCCATGGTTCTAATTGATTATTACCAGATTTTTCTTTTTTAAATTCTTTTAACTCCTCTTCTTCTTTATAAAAGAAGCTTTGAACTTTATCATGTAATTGATTAATAAATTCAATTGCATTTGTTCCACTTTTAACCATTCTTCTTTTAGTAACTAAATCACTAAAGTCATGAAATCCGAGTAATTCTGCATACTTTTGTCTTTTTTCAATAATTTCTTGAATTAACTTTGTATTATCAAATTGACCTTCACTACATAATTTATTATATTGAATAAATAATTCTTTCCTTAATTCTTCATTCTTACAATATTTAATAGCAGGAAAATAGGATGGTACTTTCAATGTAATAATATATCCTTCTTTTTTTCTTTCTTCTGCTTCTTTTTTATACATTTCAATAATATTTTCTGGAATTCCTTCTAATTTGCTTTTATCTTCTATATACGTCGTGTATTTATCTACTGCATCTATTAAATTATTAGAAAAATCTTTTGTTAATCGTGTTATATCTTTTGTTAATTCAACTAATTTTGTTTTATCCTCTTTATTTAAATTTGCTCCTCCTTCAATAAAGTCTTCATACTTCTCTTCTACAAGTCTTTTTTGATCATCTTCTAATTTCTCTTTGTTTTCATATACCTTTTTAACTAATGAAAACATAACTTCATCACTATGAAGGGCTGCTCTAAATTCTGTTACTTTAGGGAGAATTTCATCATATGCTTTTCTATATTCTTCAATATCTGACCTACATGATACTAATACTTCTAACTTTAACATAACATTATCTATGACAATTGTTGCATTATCAAATGCTCTCACAACATTCTCAAATGAAACTTCTTCAAATTTAATGTTTTTAATTTGGTTAATCTGTTCTTGACATTGTTTTATTGCTTCATTAACATCACAAACAACATACTCAGGTTTTAATTTGGTAAAGTTTACAGGAACTGTTTGGTCTAAGAATGGATGTTCCATTTTGGTTGTTTTATTATTTTCTTTTCCAGTTCTTTCAGTGCATGTGTTCGTGTTGCATAATTGTGCCACAACACCACAAATAAAAAGTTCAAAAATCAATAGCATTTATTTCTATAACATTTTTAAGTTTTATCTAATTTTTTAATTTTTACATTTTTAACAAAAATTCAAGAGTATTGAAAGAAATTCTTAGAAATATTCTTCAAAAGAACATACAATTAAAATGTTCTAAAATATCATTTTCATTAATTGTTTGATCAGTCAAGAAGCACATATATAAATAAAAAGTCAAATAACAAAAATATTAAAAGTAATTTTTTGTTTTAATAACAATAAATCTGTTTGGAGTAAAATTAGAATTGTAATTAAATCCAAAACTAATTCTCTTCAAACCTTCAATAACTAACCTTTGATTTGTTTTATACTTTTCTTTGAGAACTACATTCCAGTATTTCCAAAAGAAAACAAAAACTTATGAAATTAACTAAACCACCTAAAAGCAAAAGTTTTTTTATTAACATTTAATTTAAATATAATATCAAACTTTCCTTTTGGTTTTAATGAAAATACAAATGGTTTTAAATCATTTATAAAATAACCATCAACATCACAAATGTTTAATTAACATATCCTCCAAATTTATTTCCTTCTTCTTCAATAATAATTGTTATATGTTCTTTATTCTTTAATTAAATACTAATATACTAACGAACTTTTTATAATATTTTTTAAAACAATTTTTTAATGGAGGTGTTTGTTTTTATAATTTGTTTTAAGACAAATAATATTTTTGGCTTTTTGTAAAAGACTTTTTGTATTTTCTCAGAGAGAAGTATATTTCATAGTTACTTATTAACTTATTTTATCTTAATTAATCAATTAAATTAATAACTGAATTGATTCTGATAACCCTCTTTTAGTAAATTTAAATTTTTTATTATTTTCTTATTATTTGTTTACTACAACAACCATTTTCTAATTGTTAAAGAAATAAACGACAATTAAAAGTTTTATTTTAATATGATAATTCATAAGAATAAAACTATTCTCCACTCAAAACTAATAAATTGTGAAATACAAGTTTCTTAGAATCATTTATTTTTCATTTGTATCAACTCTCTTAATTTTAAAAAATTAATTTTTTTAATATTAACTTAAATCTACTAAGAATCTCAAACTCATGAATATTTCTAGAGAAGAATTTGAAAAGTTGATTGATGAAGGAAAAATTGATAAAGCGGTTGAAGCTTTAAGAAAAAGACAAGAAATAATTAATCAATTTCAAAATAAAACATTACAAAATGAAGTTATAACACCACGTTTAACTGAAGATCCAACAATTCCGTTTGTTCATATATTTTTATTTTAAAAAGAATAAATTAATAAGTTAATATATTATTTCTTTTTTAATAAGAAAAGTTCTATATAAGAAAAAAAGAAAGGAATAAATGATTTTAGACAAAGTCCAATAGAAAAAAGAAATTCAAGAGGAATGTCAGCATTTAAACCTGTCTATTAAATAATATTAATAAATTAATTAAAGATTATTTTAAATAATACTTACAAAGGTTATTTTTTATTGTAATAAATTAATTAATATTAAAAAAAAATAAACCAATTCTTTAATACAATAATATATCCCCAAATTCAATTAATGAGCTTTCTTACTGACAGCAATTTTAGCAGCAGCATTAATCTT
>NW_008578480.1:1686-2336 GCF_000257125.1 Entamoeba nuttalli P19 | reverse complement strand
GATGAAAGACGTGATAAGCTGCGAAAAGCTACGGGGAGGAGCACATATCCTTTGATCCGTAGATATCTGAATGGGGAAACCTACTTGGACAAACTCCAAGTATCCATGCGCCAATACATAACGCATGGAAGGGAACCCGGTGAACTGAAACATCTAAGTAGCCGGAGGAAAAGAAAGAAAACTCGATTTTGGGAGTAGCGGCGAGCGAAACCGAAAGAGCCTAAACCGTGGTGCGTGCACCGCGGGGTTACGGACTGCAACAAGTGAGTCGATTTGTTACCAGAACAGTTTTGGAAAAGCTGGCAATAAGCGTGAGAGCCGCGTATGGGAAAGCAATAGACAGCGAGCAGGATCCAAAGTACCACGAGACACGAGAAACCTTGTGGGAAGTCGGGGGGACCACCCCCCAAGGCTAAATACTCCTTAGTGACCGATAGCGCATAGTACTGTGAAGGAAAGGTGAAAAGGACCCCGGGAGGGGAGTGAAAGAGAACCTGAAACCCTATGTTTACAAGCTGTGGAACACCGAAAGGTGAACCGCGTACTTTTTGTAGAACGGTCCGGCGAGTTACATTGACTGGCAAGGTTAAGCACTACAGGTGTGAAGCCGAAGGGAAACCAAGTCTGAATAGGGCGAGATAGTCAGTGGA
>NW_008578480.1:1563-1676 GCF_000257125.1 Entamoeba nuttalli P19 | reverse complement strand
CGTACTTTTTGTAGAACGGTCCGGCGAGTTGCATGTACTGGCAAGGTTAAGCACTAAAGGTGCGAAGCCGAAGAGAGATCAAGTCTTAATAGGGCGAAGAAGTCAGTGAATGC
>NW_008578480.1:953-1553 GCF_000257125.1 Entamoeba nuttalli P19 | reverse complement strand
GATGAAAGACGTGACAAGCTGCGAAAAGCTGCGGGGAGAAGCACATATTCAGTGATCCGCAGATGTCTGAATGGGGAAACCCACTTGGAAGAACTCCAAGTATCTGTACGCCAATACATAACGTACAGAAGGGAACCCGGTGAACTGAAACATCTAAGTAGCCGGAGGAAAAGAAAACAACAGTGATTGCGAAAGTAGCGGCGAGCGAAATCGTAAGAGCCCAAACCGTGGTGCGTGCACTGCGGGGTAGAGGACTGCAATACGAGTAAGATATATTACCTGAACCGTTTTGGAAAAGCGGGCCAAAGAGCGTGAGAGCCGTGTAAGGGAAAATGTATTGAATCCAGCAGTATCCGGAGTACCACGAGACACGAGAAACCTTGTGGGAAGCAGGGGGGACCACCCCCCAAGGCTAAATACTAGTCAGTGACCGATAGCGTATAGTACTGTGAAGGAAAGGTGAAAAGAACCCCGGGAGGGGAGTGAAAAAGAACCTGAAACCCTATGTTTACAAACTGTGGAACACCGAAAGGTGAACCGCGTACTTTTTGTAGAACGGTCCGGCGAGTTACATGTACAGGCGAGGTTAAGTATTAAAGA
>NW_008578480.1:316-943 GCF_000257125.1 Entamoeba nuttalli P19 | reverse complement strand
AGACCCGAAACCGGGTGATCTATCCATGTCCAGGTTGAAGTTCGCGTAAAAGTGAATGGAGGACCGAACACACATCCGTTGAAAAGGGTGGTGATGAGGTGTGGATAGGGGAGAAATTCCAATCGAACCCGGAGATAGCTGGTTCTCCTCGAAATAGTTTTAGGACTAGCCTCGTTATTAGTCTACCGGAGGTAGAGCACTGAATTTTTGCGGGGGCGTCAAAGCCTACCAAGAGATATCAAACTCCGAATGCCGGCTAGATGATTAACGGGAGTCAGACTGCACGAGATAAGTTGGGTAGTCAAAAGGGAAAGAGCCCAGACCTACGGCTAAGGTCCCAAAGTGTGTGTTAAGTGGAAAAGGATGTGGGATTTCAAAGACAGCTAGGATGTTGGCTTAGAAGCAGCCATACATTAAAAGAGTGCGTAATAGCTCACTAGTCGAGAGGTCCTGCGCCGAAAATGTCCGGGGCTAAACACAACACCGAAGCCCGGGAATGTATTATATACATTGGTAGAGGAGCATTCTTATAAGCGTAGAAGCCATACTGTAAGGAGTGGTGGAGTAATAAGAAGAGAGAATGCCGGAATGAGTAGCGAGAAAGAGGTGAGAATCCTCTTGGCCGAA
>NW_008578480.1:0-111 GCF_000257125.1 Entamoeba nuttalli P19 | reverse complement strand
TAGTAGGGAAGTCGGTTAGGGAGCCGTCAAGAAAAGCCGCTATTGTGTTATATGTACCCGTACCGCAAACCGACACAGGTAGATGAGGAGAGAATCCTAAGGCCGGCGGGA
>NW_008578479.1:0-1436 GCF_000257125.1 Entamoeba nuttalli P19 | reverse complement strand
TGAAGAATGTGATTCCACAGAACATTGTACGAATTGTTATTGTGACAAAGGATATATGAGTGTTAATAGTCTGTGTGTTCCAAAATGTGATATTGAAGGGTGTATTAATGGTTGCATTAGTCCAAATGAATGTAGTACTTGTCAACAACCGGCTTATCAATGGGATTGTCATAGTTGTGGAGATGGATATTATATGGAAGGATTTATGAAATGTATTTTATTAAATCGAAGTGAGTTATATACTTGTGATAAAATGCTTAAAGATAATTCATTAATGACTATAAAAGACATTCAATTAAGTTCATTATTATTAAATAATGTACGTGAATATACACTTTATCTAAAAGACTTTAAATTAACTATAGACCATTGTTATTTAACATTTGACCCAAGCTCACCTTATGTAAAAGGAATTTGGATTGAACTCGATGTTATTGATGAAGGGTATTATGTAATTGAAACTGAAAGAGAATATACAACACCAATTATTGAATATATTACAGTTCAACAAAATAGCTATGGATTTGATTCAATTATTACAATAGAAAAAGAA
This sequence comes from Entamoeba nuttalli P19, assembly GCF_000257125.1. Classification (NCBI taxonomy): domain Eukaryota; phylum Evosea; order Mastigamoebida; family Endamoebidae; genus Entamoeba; species Entamoeba nuttalli. The sequence continues at coordinate 883 of NW_008578479.1, read as the reverse complement.
TGTTTCACAATTAATTCAACTGGGACTGCTTCATGTGAAGGTAATAATAATGATATAAATGATTATATTTTATCTGCTTCTTTAATGAAATACTTTACAGTTGGAAAATATTATCTTCATGTCTTTGGAAATTATGGAGTTGTACCAACTGAAGATTTAAAGTTATATGTTCGAAAAATTAACCATCCTTGTTCAGCAAGATTTACACAGTTATTTTGGAATGATATTATCTCTTCTAATTATACAACAATGGTTTCTACAGTTGACTCTATCTACAGTACATCATCTTGTTCTACTCAATTAGAAAAAGGAAAATGGTTTTTCATAAAAGGATCAGATAAAACAATAAAGATTTCAACGTGTAATAATTCTCAAGACCTTGATAGTTTCATTCATCTTGTTCAAGTTTCAAAAACAAATGATGATTTTACTAATGTTAGATGTGATGAAAAAGGAAGTATTTGTCTAGAATATAGTGATCGTGGATGTGGAATTAATTCTCGACTTATTCATCAATTAAGTTCAGACTATGATTATTTCATCTTTGTTTCTTCAACAAAACGAAGTTTATTTCAAGTAGAATTTTCTACTACATGTCCTTATGATTGTTTAAATGGAGTATGTTCTGTGTCTAAAGGAGGTTGTATTTGTAATGAAGGATATGCTGAAAAGGATGGGGTTTGTACAAAATGTGGAAATGGAATAGTGGATGTTGGTGAAGAATGTGATCCTTCAAATAATATTACTAAAGAATATTATTGTTCTGAAGAAACTTGTATGTGTAGTTTTGGATATGTCCCAGTAACGATTAATGGAATAACTAAGTGTGCAATTTCAACTTGTGGAAATGAACAAATAGATGAATATGAAGAATGTGATGGTG
>NW_008578478.1:0-2108 GCF_000257125.1 Entamoeba nuttalli P19 | reverse complement strand
TTATTATTTCTTAAAATCAAAAAAAAAAAACAAAAAAAAAATGTTATAAACATCATTTGAATATCTAATATTTTTAATTTTAATAACTTATGTCTGGTTATGTTTCTCTTACTTTTGTTAACACTGACTTTCCACAAGGTGAATCTTCTCAAAAAAAAAAAATTACTCCACCAAGGTCTTATACATTGGGTGATGTTAAACAAGAATTAGAATCAGCATATTATATTGACAAATCTTATATTCATCTTTTTTATAATAACAAAGAATTAGACGATAAAGGAACAGTGAGTAGCTTTGATAAAAAAGAAATTAATTTAAAAATTTATACAAAACTGAATGACCAAGAAGATACTATTGTATTATATGTCATTTCTTTACTTAATCCAAAAATTAGACATTCAATTAAATGTAAAAAAATGGACATAATAGGTAAAGTTAAAGATACTCTTATTCAATATGGAGTATTAGTACAACCTAAACAATACATCGCATTATATTATATGAATGAAAAAAATGAACCAACTGAATTATCTGATTTAGATATTATTCAATCATTACAAATGCAAGCATTTCAACCACTTTATTACTTAGTTACAGAATATAATGAAATAACTGCTAAATTAATTGGAAAAGGAGAAATAACAATTAAACTTAAATGTGAAAAAAAAGTTATTGAAACTACAGTTCCACAACAAATAACATTTACCAAATTAAAAGAAAAAGCAGCAGAGTTATTTAGCTATGACAAAAATAGTTTTAATATAATTTTTGCAGGAGCTGAAGTAAATGATAATGATACTTTATTTTCAAAAAGAATAGTTGATGGAACAGCATTTAATATAATAATTAAAGCTTAACACATTCTTGTTTCTTATTTATTTAAAAATTGAAAACAAAACAAAAATTAAAAATAATTATTTTGTTTTTGAATGTATTTAAATACCTCTTCCCCAAATTTCTTTTTTTTTTTGTTCTTTAACACTTGCAATCTCCTTCTTTCTTTTCTCCATTTGCTTCTTTTTGTTGTGGTTGAGCTACTATTTTAATTATTTCATCATCTTGTTGTTCAGTTTCTTGTTTATTTGGAGTTGTAATTTCATTATTAGAATTTAATTTATCAACAATTAATTGACATAACGTTGTAAAAACTTCATTAACATCTAATTAATAAGAATAATAAATTTCTTTATGAGAGTAATAGTAATTATTTAATAAAAGCAAAAGTAAACAAACTATCTCCTGTTTTAGATGAACATGTTAAATGAGTAAAATGATATTTTTCAATAATTTCTTTTAATTTTTCTTCATCAACTGAATTAACTAAATCAGACTTACATCCAACTAATAACCAACACACATTGTCATCTACTGAATTTTGTGCAGCTTCAACCCATGTTGGAACAACATCAAGTGATGAATTCTCAGATACATCGTAACATACAATAATTCCTGATGACCCTCTATAGAAATTAGATATCAATGATCTAAATCTTTCTTGTCCAGCAGTATCCCAAACATTAATATTTACTGATTTATTATCTTTTAATACTATTGTTTTCGATTGACATGATGCAACAATGGTTTGTGCATGTCCTTCAGTAAATCCATTTGTAATAAGTCTTTGAATTAATGCAGTTTTACCAGTAGCAACATCACCTACCAAGACAATTTTATAATTAAGGGTAGACATATGAAAATATGTACAAGTTCTTTTTAAGTTCATTTTTTTTTCTTTTTAAAAATAAAATATTAAAAAATAGAATTATTTAGAAATACTTTAAAAACCCCCCTTCAATAGTCATTTAGATCTTATTATTTTTTTTTTCTTTTTTTTAATTTGATCTTTCCTTTAAATTTAATTTTTTACTTCTCTATATCAATTCGTACTTCTTTTTTTCTTTTTTTTTCTCAACTTTATTCTTCTTTATTATTTTTTTTAGTTTTTTTTCTTATTCCATTGAAATTTGATGGATTAAGTCTTTTGTATTTGTATCTTAATCATCATCATCTCATTATTTTGTGACTTTGTCATTATCTTTGATGAGATGCTTTGCTCTTCTTTTTTTTTCTTTTTTATCTTCAGATCGAAGGTGGCACGTCTGAAACAC
>NW_008578477.1:0-393 GCF_000257125.1 Entamoeba nuttalli P19 | reverse complement strand
AATGAAATGAACAATATTATATTCAATAATACAGTAATTCATTTGATATTTACAAATATTTATTCTTCCACACTCAAGTCAGTATCATTTAGAGGTTCTTTAAATAAATTTCAGTATAAGTTAATAGCATTTTTCTTTTTATTATTATTTTAAAGTATCATTGTTTATTGATTTACAGATTTTAATTGTTAATTGAATGTTTTGATAAACAAAAAATAAATTCAAGAAAGGCGTTATTTTTTATTTATGAATATACACAATGTAATATATAAAAAGTGATGAAAACCAAATCATTATTAACTTCTATCATTTTATACATTACTTAACAGTCATATACAAAACTCAATTCATTAATTTCATTTCAATCATAAATAATTCAATCATTTAATATCT
>NW_008578476.1:0-1316 GCF_000257125.1 Entamoeba nuttalli P19 | reverse complement strand
AAACGACCAGTAAAAGCAGATGATGTTATTGCACATTTAAATTTAACATTAGAAGAATTATATAAAGGATGTACAAAAACAAGAAATATTACAAAGAATATTACAACAAGTAATGGAGTTACAACAAAGAAAACAAATACAATTGTAATTAATGTTCAACCAGGATGGAAAGATGGAACGAAATTAAGATATGAAGGATATGGAGATGAAGAACCAGGTGTTATTCCAGCTGATATTGTATTTGTAGTTAAAACAAAAGAACATCCAGTATTTAAACGTGAAGGAGATGATTTACATTGTACAAAAAATATTACATTACTTCAAGCATTAACAGGATGTGAAATAGAAATTCCACATTTAGATGGAACAACAATAAAACAAAAATTTGATAAAATTCTTACCAACAATTCAAAAGAAACAATTTATGGAAAAGGAATGCCAATAAGGAAATTCCCAGGACAATATGGTAATTTGATTGTTCATTTTAATATTCAAAATCCAACATATTTAAGTCAAGAACAAAAAGATGAATTAAAGAAAGTATTGTCTAATGTTAGTAATTGGGCATAAAATTAATAAATTAATTCATTGTTTATTATGAATAGTATTAATTGTTATTAATATGTTGTTGTCTCATTTCAAGAACAAGAATATAATCAACAGAAAATGTATTTAAATAAATATTTCCAGTGAAAATATTTGCACCAATACCAATAGTATCTTTATAATGAGAAGGAAAAAGATAATCAATATATGAATCTTTTCCTATAGATCCCCATCCATTAATTTTATATAGACAAGTATCAGTAATACAAAATACTTTTTCTTTTATTGTTCTTTTATATTTTGTTGGTGGAATATTAAATAAATTTTTAATTGTAAATACAAAATGATTAAGATCAAAACACCATTCATTCATTCCAATTGTTCTATCATGATAAGAACCAAAAACATTATTTCCTGAACCAATTATTATTAATATATTCTTTTTATTAAGAAGAACTTGTTTTACTGAATCAATTTCTAATTTACCATCATACAATATTCTACCAATAGATCTTTCTGTCCATTTACTTAGAGTATGAGTATATTCATCAATACCATTTGATGGTAATAATTCTCTTAATGGATGAAATTTTTTATTATTCATTTCTTCTAATTGAGTTCTAATTCTTTCTATTGACTGATTTACTTGATGATGCATTTTTTTAAATAACATAATACATTCAGACATTTGACTCATTGTTTCTTCTATTTGGTCAAGTTGTTGTTGAAGATTATTAATATTCATTTCTATTTTCTATTGTTTTTTTTTT
>NW_008578475.1:0-267 GCF_000257125.1 Entamoeba nuttalli P19 | reverse complement strand
GCACATTCCCTAATGTCTCTCTTCTCCATTTGACTGTGTCATTGTTCTAAATGACAAACCAAAACGAAAAAAAAAATAAAGTATTTATCACTTAACAATAATAAACGAATAACAAATCTTATTTAAACACTTACTAAAGATAATTGATTTGTTTAAAGAATATACTCTATAAAGGTGGTAATTTAGACTCATCAGAATTGGTTTTAGTGTATAATTTAATAAAATAGTACGTTTTTATCATTAAACCAAAATCACTAATTATATTAA
>NW_008578474.1:0-218 GCF_000257125.1 Entamoeba nuttalli P19 | reverse complement strand
ATAAAGAAAGTAATAAATTAAATCAAAGAAATAAAAATTGAAATTGACATCAAGAAGGAAACTAAAAACCTTGTAATACAAAACATGATTGGTGTTATTAAACAATATTGAAATAATTATCAAACATACTCAGTAGAGTTGCTTGAAGATGATTCATTGATGTGATTAGTCTCCCTTGAGCCATTAACATAGAAGTTAGTTCTATTAATACTTAATTA
>NW_008578473.1:0-5806 GCF_000257125.1 Entamoeba nuttalli P19 | reverse complement strand
AAAAGAAGTAAAGGGATTAAAAAAGAAAACTAGAATACATTAATAATAAAGTAGGAGAAATGACTAAAGAAGAAGATAATATAGAAAATGAAAAGATTAGAGAGATTAATAGAAAGAAAAAGAAGAAAGAGATTGATATAGAATACATAGAAGAGTTAATAAAGAAAAGTAAAAGGAAAGAAAACAAAGAATGCAGATACATTGGATATTATTTCAATAAAGAAATATGTGAAGAGATAATAAGATATATTGATGAAAAATGGGAATAAAAAGAAGGAGGTATTAAAGAGATACAAGAAGACATTTACAGAATAATATACATAATAAAGAAGTATTTAGAAAACAAAATCATAGGAATTAAGAAAGAATATGGAGTAGTAATACAAAGGAAGATAAATAAACTAAAAGACTTGTTAATAAGAGGAAACTATAAAAAGTTAAGAAAGATATTAAGAATAACGATTATCAAGAATATTAAAGATGAATCATTTTTTTATAAAATAAATAATAATTGATTTTGATGTTTCAGTAATTTCTTTTGACATAAACAAAATAATTTAATAATTAATACTTATTCTATTGAAAATAAATGTGGGAAACGTTTAAGGAGTTGAATATTAACTTCTTTATTGTATGTATCAAAATAAAGTTTTTCAACAGAGGAATTAAGATGAGGAATAATAGATGTATTACATTCCAGATAAACTTCTTTCAATAGTATATCTTCTAAATTATTAATGATAATATTGTAACAAGACTTAATGAGTAATTTCTTTAATGTAATTGGTAAAATAAATTTGTTATCTGACGTTTCAATCCAAAGTTCATTTAAACTTTCCCATGAATGTAAGTCGATGATCATAGAACTAATAGTATGTACAGAAGACTGTGAAATAAGGATAAGCTTTTTTATTTTGTTTGGTTTTGAAATAAAGTCATTAATTATTAGTGGCGTACAAATTAATTCATTAGCATTTTCAATAATATTTTGCAATTGGTTTCCAACTTTTTGATGAACAGGATAATAATATAATTCATCTAAGTTAATTTCATTTACTATATCTACACATTTTATTCTTTTAATATTTTTAGCTTCAGAAAGAGAGATCATTTTATCACTCATAGTGGAAATACAAAAATAAGTTACTGAAGAAGGAACATCAATCTGTATTTTTATAACACAACGTGTAAATGATAACCTTTTTAGTTGGTTCATTTTAGGTAATTTATTGCTTATCTTGATTGAATTAAAACAAAGATTGGTTAGATTCGTAAAGTAAGAAATATCTGCATTTGATTTAAATAAGTCTAATTCTTTTAGTTCATTATCTATTGGGATTTTTGGTATGTTAAATAGACATTGATCCATTTTTAATTTTGTACAATGAATTGGTAAAGAAGAAAGAAAAGTACAATTTATTAAAATAAGTTCTTGTAAAGAAGTTAATTGTTCTATATGAAATATGTCACTTTCTTTTAATGTTATATGATGTATTTCTTTTGGGAGGTTGAATGCATCCACTTCACATTTATCAAATGATAAACTTCTTAAAAAATCAAATTTTTTCAAATTTATTTCTTGTAAGTTAATAACATTAAGTTTTGGAATATACATCTCCTTTAACAATTCCTCAAATTGAATATTTTTTTGGTACGTCCAGTTATCATTGACAGTTACAACTTTAGAGTTAAGTCCTTCTATCCAAGAACTACAACAAATTTTAATATCTCGTATACATTTAGTACTAATATCAAGTACCTTTCTGATTTGATTTAAATCATTTAAGTCAATTACAAGTGATCGAATATTATATTCGTTTAATGTTTGAATGAATGATTCTTCAAAAAATTTTAACATCTTCACATGAACTAATTCAAATCTATGGTTTTTGTTGGTAAAGAATTGTTCAAGGTAATTAGTAGTTGTTGGTACAGAACAATAAGTCCTTAATGAAATTTTAGTTAACAAAGGGAATTGTTCTAAATCTATAGGAGAGTCATAAGTAAATAATTTTAATTCTACTATTTTTTCTTTTAATGGTAATAAAAAACTCACCTGTTCATCGTCAATTTCTTTTTGTAGATAAATTCGTTTAACTGACGTTGGTATGCAACACAAAATCAATGGAGAGAAAAAAGTTAGTTTTAATGTTTCAAGAAGAGGAAAGAATTGAAGTTCCTTGGTAAATGAATAACCAACTGATGTCATTTCTTCGGGATTGTTAATCATATTTTGAGGTTTTAATCCTGGATTTATTCTTAACATTTTAACTGCATCAAAACATTTAGAGTTAATCATTTGAAATTGGTAAAGTGTTTCTAATGTCTCAAGATATAAAATGACATTAGCCAAAAACATCTTTTCTAGTGTTTTTGTCATGAACTTAGTCTTTAATAATTTAGTTTGAAAAGTGATAATTTTTAAAAAGTATAATTATTGAGGGTTTCTTTTATTTAAAGATTTATATTAAAATTAAAGATCTTTTTAGATGTTGACTTTTTGGAATAAATAAAAATGGAAAACTTGTAATAAAAATAATCAGATCTGATTTGCGAAAATGACAGAGAGTAAAGAAAAGCCAGAAATCGGACATGTTGATAGCACAATTCATTATAATATAAAAGGGAATGAGTTAATAGATATTATTGAACATAGAAACAATGAAAAGTATCAAAGACTTGGTGGTATTCATGGTTTATGTGAATTATTAAATGTAGATGAAAAGAAAGGAATAGCATTAAATTCGATTACAAAAAGGGTTCAACAGTTTGGAAATAATTTATTACCCCCTGCTGAAAGACAAAGTTTCTTTGAAATATGGCAGGACGCACTTGGTGATCAAACGCTGTTAATTCTTATTGCGTCTGCAATTGTTTCTCTTATATTGGCTTTTATTGTACCACATGCTAAAAAAGAATGTTCAAGTAATATTGATACGGAGCCACCAGATTACTATGAAGGAATTGCAATATTAGTTGCAGTTTTTGCCGTTAGTTTAATTGGTGCGTGGAATGATTATTCGAAACAAAGTAAGTTTATTGAAATTGCTTCAAAAGAAACTGATTGTTCTGTTAAAATAATTAGAGATGGTGTTCCAATGGAGTCAACTTCTTCTCAATTAGTTGTTGGAGATATTGTTTATTTATCTGTTGGAGATGTATTACCTGCTGATGGTATTTATTTAAAAGGAAATGGAGTTAGAATTGATGAATCAGAAATGACTGGAGAATCTGCTTCTGTAAAAAAATCAGAAAACAATTTTGTTTGTTTATCAGGATGTACTGTTACTGATGGAAATGGTACAATGGTTGTTGTTGCTGTTGGACAAAATTCACAATGGGGAAAGTTAAAAGGATATGTTAATAAAGACAAACAAAGACCTACTCCATTACAAGAACGGTTAGATGAATTGGCTGAAAATATTGGTAAAATGGGTATGTTTTGTGCTGCAATTGTATTTATTGTATTAACACTATGGTGGTTTTATAAAGCAATTACATTTACTGGATATGTTCAACCTGATGACCATTGTAAATTATGCTCTCCAACAGAAACAACCAATTGTGTCGCTGCAAAATTTAACTGGTGGAGAATTACTGATTTAGTTGATTATTTTATTATTGCTGTTACTATTGTTGTTGTTGCAGTACCAGAAGGGCTTCCATTAGCAGTTACTGTGTCTTTAGCCTATTCAATGAAACAAATGATGGCAGACAATAATTTAGTAAGACATTTAAAAGCATGTGAAACAATGTCAAATGCTACCTGTATTTGTTGTGATAAAACAGGAACTTTAACTGAGAACAGAATGAGTGTAACTAATATTTGGATTGGAAATGAAGTTATAGAAGTTGATCAAACCAATAAAATACCAATAACAGGAGAACTTCTTCATCATTTAAGTGTTAATATTGGTATTAATACATCATTATCATCTAACATTACGTCATCTAATCAAGCCATTGGAAATGAAACTGATTGTGCTTTGTTGTTATTTTTAAAAAAGATAGCAATGTCACCATCATTAATAAGAAGTACTAATACTATTTCAAGGCAATGGGTATTCAATTCAGAAAATAAAAGAATGGACACAGTTAGTGATAATTGTATTTATTCAAAAGGGGCTCCAGAAATCATTATTGGAGAAAGTATGTATTATTTAAATCAAAATGGAGAAGAAGCTGAATTTTATGAAGACCAAAAAGATCAAATTAATCAAATTATTGACCAATGGGAAAATAAAGGAAAACGAGTTATTGCTCTAAGTTATAAAAAGATGGAAGAAAAAGAGTTTCAAGAATGGAACAATACACAAAATAACGAAAAAATTAATATAAAAAATACTTGTTTACTTGCTATAGTTGGTATTAGTGATCCTGTAAGATTAGAAGTACCTCATGCAATTGATAGTTGTAAAAATGCAGGAATTAGTGTTAGAATGGTAACTGGTGATCATGTAAAAACAGCCCTAGCTATTGCTAAGGAATGTGGTATTGTAGGTGATTGTCAAATTATTGATAAAGACCATAACTGTTCTGGAAATATTGATATTGCTATGATGGGAAAAGATTTTTCTCTATTAAGCGATGAAGGTGTTGATAGAATTTTGCCAAGACTCAAAATATTGGCACGATGTTCTCCACAAGATAAACAAAGATTAGTTGAACGATTACTTATCGCAGGTGAAGTAGTTGCTGTTACAGGAGATGGCACCAATGATGTTCCTGCTTTTAAAGAAGCTGATGTTGCTCTTGCTATGGGATTAAGAGGGACTGATGTAGCAAAACAAGCAGCTGACATTGTTATTTTAGATGATAATTTTAATTCTATTGTGAAAGCTGTTATTTGGGGGAGATGTGTTTATGACAATATTAGAAAATTTATTCAATTCCAGGTTACTGTTAATATTGTTGCACTTGCACTTTGTGTAATTGGGTCAATTTGCCAGATGGGTTCTCCATTAAATTCAATGCAAATGTTATGGGTTAATTTAATTATGGACACATTAGCTGCATTAGCACTTGGGACTGAAAAGCCTACAATAGACTTATTAAAACGAAAGCCATTTAAAAGGACAGACAGTTTATTATCAAAACAAATGTTAATTAAGGTTGCAATACAAGTTACGTATCAATTGGGAATATTACTAACTGTTTTATTCTTTGGATCAACATTTAAATTTATTTCTGCACCTTGTGGGTATATTAGTACTATTGAAGATTATCCAGGAAAAGAGTATATTTGTAATGACAATAAAAAGCATACTATCATTGATGTTCAAGAAGACACTATAACATTACAAACTATTATTTTTAATACTTTTGTATTTTGTCAAATTTTTAATGAAGTTAATTCAAGAAGAGTAAATGGAGAAACTGATGTATTTAAAGGTATTTTTACTAATTATATCTTTATTGGAATAGAACTACTCCAAATTATTGTTCAAATGTCAATTGTTATTTTTTCTGGTGCTACATTTGGTGTGAAGCCATACCCTGGAATTAGTTTAACGCAGTGGGGAGTTTGTATTTTACTTGGACTGGTATCGTTACCATTAGGATTGTTAAATGGGTTTTTCAAGGAAAAACTAACTAATAAAACAACTTCAGTGTTTGATATAGAAGAAGTTGAAATGAAAAATAATAAAAAGAATGATAATGACAAATGGGAAGATGAAAAAATTAATTGTACTGAAGAAAACAATGATTTTGATAAAGCATTTGAAACAAATTCTGATGATATTTCTCTGACTATGAATTAGATTACATTTTTTATTTTTTGTTTTTAATATTTTTGTTTTTAATA
>NW_008578472.1:0-206 GCF_000257125.1 Entamoeba nuttalli P19 | reverse complement strand
TTTTTTTTAATGAATCTTCATTTCCTTCTGAAACTCCTTTTCAAAACAAATCACATCAAATAAGAGTATCAGTATTATTGGATAATGTCAATGAGCAGTATGAATAATAGTAATGATGAAATAAAAATTCAATGGAAGAAAGGAAGATGAATGAGAATAACAATACACCATTACATTGAATAATACTCCAATAGAGTTATAAATTC
>NW_008578471.1:0-266 GCF_000257125.1 Entamoeba nuttalli P19 | reverse complement strand
TGAATAATACTCCAATAGAGTTATAAATTCTTTATTATTAAATACTAATTCTTATATTACAATATGGAATATTTAATGATAATAAATTGTTGCACCATTTGCATCATTACTTGATACATTTCTAGTTCAAATGCATTAACATAACAAGATAATAACAGAGAGAGTCAAACCATGAATTGTATTAATATTGGTGTGGTGTTTCAGATGTGCCACATTCGATTTCAAGAATAATAAATAATAAAAGAAAATGAATAAATATGAAAGAA
>NW_008578470.1:0-4687 GCF_000257125.1 Entamoeba nuttalli P19 | reverse complement strand
GTCTCCTGTAATGCATCTTCATTTAAAAAAAAGTTTTGATTATTATTGAAAGATTTAAAAAAATAAACTACTTCTCTTAATTTTATTTTTTAGAATTTAAAGAAAAATAAATTGAAGGAATGACTAAAAATTAATTTAGTTCAATAATTAATTGATTTACAATCTCAACTGCTTTAACCATTGATTCTACAACTGCAAACTCTCTTCTGGAATGAAAATTTATACCTCCTGAAAAGAAATTAATTGATTCTATTCCTTTTTCACATAACCAACAACTATCAAAACCACCTCTAAATGGTTTTTTAATTGGGACAACACCACATCTTTTCATTGCATTTATTAAATTATCTTCTAAAACTTTACAGTCATAAAATCTTTGAATATTAGAATACATTCGTTTCATTTCAATACTCACCTTAACAGGATATTCATTCTCTACAATTTTTCCATTCTCATTCATTATTTGAACAAAACGTTGTAATTCTTTTTCTTCAAAAGATCGTATAATAAAATAACTACTTGCTTTTGTTTCATTTGCTTTACTTGAAGTACACAAAACAAATCCTTCTTTGTCTTTTGTTAATGATGGATGATTTATTGGTTTCAATTCTAAATAACGTAATAATGCATTAGGACAACATGTTCCTTCAATTTGAACAAAACAATTTATTGCATTGAAGTTTTCTGTTGAATATGTCCCTAACTCATTACCATCTAAAGAATAAGCCTTTTTTGTTTTAATTTTGTTAATGTCTAAATGTGTTATACTTCTTCCTATTTCTTCATCAGGAGTAAAAACTATTACTACAGGAACTTCTTTATTTTTGTACATTTCACAAATTGTCATGAGTATAGCAACAGCACATTTGTCATCTGCACCAAGTAATGTATCACCACTAGAAGTTATTATTTTTTTACCTTGGTATTTCATTAATTCTTTAGCTGTTAATATGATGTTATTTAAAGGTAAGTGAATATCTTCTGTTCCAACAACATGAATAAGTGGTTTAACATTTTTACCAGGAGCATTATTTGAAGTGTCTACATGACCAAAAAAAGCTAGTGTTGGAGAATTAGAAAGATATGCAAAAAGATGACCAGTTTGTGTTAATTCACTTTTAATTCCCATTTCATTTAATTCATTCTGAAGGTATTTTTCAAATTCAATTTGAGTAGGGGTAGATGGAATAGAACTAGACATTGGGTCACTAGTTGTTTCAAACTGAACGTATTTAATAAATCTTTGGACAACCACCTCCTCAATATTCATTATTTAGTTTATGAAGATTAACATTATATAAAAATAAATTAAAAAAATTCATTTTATACTATAGAAGCTCCTCCATCAACAAGTAATGATGTTCCTGTTATAAATGAAGCTAAATTACTTCCCAAGAAAAGAACAGCATTTGCAACATCATTTACTTCTCCAACTCTTTGTAGTGGAATGTCAATGGAATGATGCATTGAATCAATTAATTCCTTCCTAAGGCTTTTGTCATGTGCCATCTCTTCACCAAACCTACGTTCTAGTTCTTCATCTGAAATCCATCTTTCAACAAATGTATCACCTGGACAAACTGCATTGATACGAATGTTTGGTGCATATTGAAGTGCCATCATTTTAGTAATATGCACAACTGCAGCCTTACTATCACTATATCCAAAATATTGAGGGTCAGCTTTAATAGAAACATCACTACCAATATTTACTACAGCACCATGACTTTGCTCAAGTAAATTATGAAAGTGTTTTGTCATTTGCCAAACACTTTTTACATTTGTTTGATAAATTAAATCAAATGTTTCCTCAGTCAATTCATCACAGGTGTCATAAGTAACTATTCCAGCATTATTAACAAGAAGATCTAACCTATTATACTTTTCTTGAACGATATGAACCAATGAATCATACTCTTTGAAATTAGTGACGTCAAATGGAATAAAATCTATTTGTCCCAAATGTTTATTATTTAATTCATGTGAAATAGATTCACCTAATTCTTTTCTCCTTCCAATAAAAATAACATTACATTTTTGTTCAGTAAGTTGACGTACAATAGCTTCTCCAATTCCAGATGTTCCTCCAGTAATCAGTGCAACCTTTCCTTCAAAGTTCATCACTGATTAATATTACTCAGTTCATTCAAAAAATAATAAAATAATAAAATGACAAGTACAAGTCAATTAAGTATTTCTATTTCTTATTTAATAGATGTAAACTAAGGAATAGACAACAGTCCACACAAAAATAAATGACTAATATTTATAAGTTCAATTTTATTGCTATAATATTAATAACAAACCATAATAAATGGGAAAAATGCTTCAAACAACACATCATAACTACCTTCAAATAAATCTTTTTTTGATGGTAATATTCTTAAATAAAGTAAAATTGATATCAATAAATACATCACCATCATAAAAATAAACCCTTGAATATGAACAAGTCCTAATGCACCACTCACAATTCCACATCCAATAGCCGCAATAACTTTACAACAATAAATTGTGTCTTTATTTTTTTGAATGAGTAAAGGTGAAAGAGAAGGAATTGTATTAGACATACTTGGTATTTCCTTTTTTTTAAAGTTCTTTTTTATTTTTATTTTTTTTAAAACAAAATTTAAAAATATATTTTGTTATTAATTGGAAGTGTTATATTTTCATATTGTTATTTCTTCATTATTAATTATTCAAAAGATTCAGACAACAAATGAGTCTAAACATACTTATAAATTTAAATTATAAATATAATGAAAACATAAAAGAATATAAGAATAAATGAGTGAGGTTGTTGATGAAATAAAACAAAAATAAGATGAGAACAAAGTTAGCTTAATTATTATACATCAATGCATTTTATTTCCATTTAAGTAATGAAACAATAACACTAACGTTATCTTTAGACCCTTTTTCTAATGCATCTATTGCAATATTTTCTGCAATTATTGTTGGGGCTTTATTTAATTTAATACCAGTAATTACCCAATCAACAACATCATCATAATTTAATGTTTCATAAATACCATCACATGATATTACAAATGCCTTATCTTTCTTTGTCATTTCATAAACTTTCACATGTGGAGTAGAAATTACAGCTCCTCTTCCTCCTTTATATTGTTTATCACCCAATGATCTTGAAACGGCTAAACTGCCATATACTCTTCCACCATAAACAGGAACACCAAGACTTGTAATCCTTTTCTTTTCATCTGGTAATTTTGCTTTGTGTTGAACTGAAAGTACTTCATATTGTTTTCCTTCAGAAATAACTAATACCTCTGAATCACCAACATTTGCACAAATTAAAAACCTACCAATCACCAAAACAACTGCTGCTGTACATCCTGAATTGTCATAAACAGTATTACATAATATTTTATCACTTTTACTGAAAATTTCATTCATCATCTCTTCATACATTTTCTTCTTCATCAATTCACTTTTCATTAGTTCTTCTTCAACAACACTTATTGCAGCTTGTGAAGTTCCACTTCCTCCATGCCCATCAAACACTGCATAAAGTCCGAATTTAATTTTATCCTTCTTTATTTTATCTTTAACAATTTCAGTATCTTCATTTGTTGGTCGTTTACCTTGTAAAGAAATCATTCCAGTAATACATTTAACTTTTTTACTTTCTTTAAATTGGTAGTTAAAGACTTTAAATGACTCTTTTTCTTCATTAACATTAATTTTTTCATTTTTTAATTTTGCCTCTTTTTCTATAACTGGATAAATTGCACGTGGAATTTTGAGTAATGAATTGGGGTCAGGAATATTCGAAACTATAATACCTACTTCCCCTGTCATAAATGGTTTACTAAATTTAAATTGTTGTTTAATAAAATTGATTTCACTAATACTACCATCGTATTCAGGAAAACAATTTTTTAATGGATATCTCTTTATTAATTCATCAAAATGCTTCTTTATAAGGAATATATACATTCCTTTACTTTCAAAGGGATGGTCAGTAGTTGTTGTTATTCGTTTCAATGTAGAAATAACTCTAAGTAAACAATTTCCTTCTGGCTCAACAAAACAATAATTGTCAAGTAAGACAGGAATAATTATTATTGAGGGATTTCCAAGTTGAATTTGATTCATGTCTAGTGTTGGAGGTGGATTCCATGTAGATAAATAAATATTAACATCGTTATGAGTAAATTGTGACATTTGAATTGGACTTATTGGAGGACAGTAGTACAAATCATTTATTGTAGGAATATATTCAACTGATAAAAATTTAGACAGATGAGGAATTAAATATGATAAGAAATGAATATCCTCATGATATGGAGGACAATTATATTTTTGAATAATTGGATTAAACCAAATGTCTTGTATTAGAGTCATCAATTCTTTCCATGCAGGATCCATTTTAATATCAATTGAAGTATGTAATCGTTGCATCATTTTAGAACTTTCAAGAACTTTTATTAAAGGGGTAATATCAAATGGAATACTTTCATTGTCTTCTTTTACATCTTCTACAATATCTACAAGTCTAATAATCCCTTGAATACAATGACTAACAACATGTCTTCTAAAATCAATAGTATTTAGTTTAACCTCCTTTTCACCTTTTCCAACAAAATCAAATGCTTGGAAAAATTGATGAATTCCATGATGAGAAGGTCCAGTAATGTAAATATGAAGCTCTTTATTTGGTGCT
>NW_008578469.1:0-420 GCF_000257125.1 Entamoeba nuttalli P19 | reverse complement strand
GAGAAAGAAGTATTGATATACTATTCTTTCTATATAGTAATATAAAATTGGTAATTCATAAATACAACACTGGTTATTGTTATTGTTTTTGAACCATATTTATATGAGTATTATGTGTTTCTATGACATGAACAAATATACCATCTACATTAGTTTCACTAAATGCAAGTAATTCAATAACATTATATGAACAAATTTCTTCATATATTTCATATTCTTGTTCTGTTGTAAATTATCTCTGATTCTTTTTATTAATTTCTAATAAACCAATTTCAATTTCATCAAGAACAATATAGTGTTTAGGTTTATATGTCTTTAGTTCTGAAAACCAATAACTTTGAAGACTTTTTAATGGTTCTTGACTGTCAATAGAATAACACAATAAAAACACACAAGTGTCTGGATATAATGAATGTTTAT
>NW_008578468.1:0-2664 GCF_000257125.1 Entamoeba nuttalli P19 | reverse complement strand
CTATTAACACTTAATTAACTAATTTTTTTTTAAATTGTTTGAAAATTAAAAACTAAATCAGATTAAAATCAAAAACCACAAATTTTTATTAGTGTTTTTATTATTTAATCAACACTGATAATTATTATTATTTATTAACATGGAAAGTTCTCAACAAATCATTGAACGACTTAAGTTAGTTGAGTTACAACTTCAAAACGAAACAATGGAAAAAGAGTTAATGAAAAGAACGATAGAGTCATTAAAAATTCATATTAATTCGTTACAACACATCCAACAAGTTATGAATAATGAAATTGAAGAATTAAAAGAAGAAAATCAAATATGTCATAGTGAATTAAGTACAATTTGTAACGTATTAAAAAATACGTTTAGAGAAGATGAAGAAGATATACTTGATATAAGTGAAGACAACAATAAAAAAAGAATTGTTTCAATTTGTCTTGGGTATGAAGAAGAAATCAACGATAAATGTTTTGATTTGATTATTAATGAAATTAATAACAATTATTCAATAAGTTATTTAAAAGCATTTAAGAATATATTATGTCATCATCCTCATCTTATTAACGGAGAGTTTAAACCCGAGATTTGGCACATAATTGGAGATAAATTACAAGGGAATATAATAGAAAAAAATTATTGTATTGAAATGTTGATTTATATATCTACATTATTATATGACATTCCATTAACAATACTTGAAATACTCTCATCAATGTTTCAAAACCAAACAACATCATTAAATATAAAAAATTCAATTCTTATTATAATGAGTTATCTTACTGATAATAATTTATTACCATTTACTAAAATAATTCATCACATTCTCTCTTTTTGTCTAAACCCATTTTATTTAAATGAACAAAATTATGGAACAGCTACTATTGTTCTTTCACACATACTACCATTATTACCAAATCAAATAATTATTCTTATTGCACCTGATATCATTCGTTTAAATTTATGGCAAATTGATTTTGGAGAAGAATGGAGAAATAAAAATCATATTGACCCACATCATTTAATTTTACTTTTATTTAAATCAAATGAAACTATTCAAACATTAAAATCAACTTTTATTCAAAATGTACCATGTTTAGAATATATACTAAATCATCTTGAATTACGTTCTGATGAATCTCTTCAAATATTATATGAAATTGTTGATTTAATACCATCCAAATGTTCTAAATTTATTGAAAAATTATTAGAATTATATCCATTTACTGGTGATATAAATGCTTGTTTAACAGCATGTGATATATTCCTTATGTATTTACCAACACTATTATCTTCTTCGTCATTTATTTTACTTAAACAACAAATACTCAAAACGATTCAACCATATATTGTTTTAAATGAAAAATTAGCAGTAGCATTTCATCAAATCTCTACACTAACAATTTAAATGAATTTTTTTTTCTTTAACTACTCAATTATCCCATTCTTACTTTTACTTGTTTTCTTTTAACAAGTTTATTTCTTTGTTTTTCTTCATATTTTCGTCTTTCTTCAGGTGTCATAGCATTAATCTTCATTGCCTTTTCTTTTTCTATTCTTTCAGCATTTTCTTCTCTTATTTTCTTTGCTCTTTCTTTTTCTTCTTCTTCTTGAATTTCTGCTCTAACTGCTTTACATTTTTCAAGAAGATAAGGTTTAATTGTCACTTTATTAATAGAATTAGCTAATCCAAAAATAAGGTCAGTAACTTTTGAAATAATTTCTCCATTACAAATTTTAATACTACATCTCATTAAAGATTTTTCATCACGAATTGATGTGGATTGATCAGATAAGATGAAATAATTAAATTCTTTTTCATATAAATTGATAAAATCAATCATTGGTTGATTTAAAATTCCTGTTGAATCAAATGCATCACTAAAAACAACATATTTTTCTGATAATTTCATTTGTGCTCCATTTCTAGTTTTACAGAATTTTGCAATTTCTGAATATTGTTTTCTTAATTTTTTTTCTTGTTTACTTTTACAAATACCATAAATACAAGGTGGTGCAATACCTTTATTGAATACAACGTCAATTATTAATTCATCTTGTTGTTTAGTAATAAAAGAAAAAAGATGATTAAAGAGTTCTTGTCTTTTCACCAAATTGAAATTAAGACAAGCACCTTTTATTAAAGGATGATCGTAACATTCAATAACAAAATTATTACATGAAACACTCATAATTCCAACAGGAACTTCTGATTTTCTATTTCCTTTTTTAAAGTATTTAAATATTGCAGCATGAGCAAAATGTGCACTAATCATATTAAGATATTTGATTTATTATGTATTTTTAATAATTTCAGTATATATTAAAACAAACTATTCTGTTACTACACTAGTATTACTAGATTTACCAATAAAGAAATATACAAAATATATAATCACAAAGAATAATGTCATATATTCCATTTTATAACTTTTGGAATGTAAGTCTTTTCGTTCAGAAGCTGGTTGTGGTTTTCTAGGTCTAACAAATTCAGAATGTGATATTTGTACATTTTCTTCTTCATTAAAATCTTGTAACTCTTCATTTGTTTCTTGAGCAAGGGTTGAAAGAAGTAAAAGACTAGTAAGTAACAGTACTTTCATTACTGAATTATTTTAAGTTCATTTATTTTAACAAAACTATAATTTTATTATATTTTAA
>NW_008578467.1:0-286 GCF_000257125.1 Entamoeba nuttalli P19 | reverse complement strand
TTTAAATCTCCTATTTTCATTGTTTTTAATGTTAATTCTGGATTTTCATTTGTTTGACCTGTTATTTCAATATTACTACTAGAGTCTGTTAATGACTTAAATGATAAAGATTCTCCAAGTGTATATTGTTTTCCTGTTGTTAAAGTAAGTGTATATTCTTTAAAGTCAGTTGACTGTTGACAATCAGGTTCTTTAAAATTTGACTTTTTTATTGTTTGTTCATTATCTTTTAATGTACAGATACATGTGTTTGTACTTCCAATTCTATAATATGTACCACATTTAT
>NW_008578466.1:0-207 GCF_000257125.1 Entamoeba nuttalli P19 | reverse complement strand
ATTTAGATGCATTTTTTCTTTGTTAATTTTCGTACCCAATTTATTTTATTAACTAACTCTTAGAACAAAAATTTTTTATATCTAGTGAATGAAAATAGGTAGTTGATAAAGAAATAAAAATAAATAAAGAGTAAAAATATTGAATTGAAATGATTCATTATTATTCAAAATAATAAGTAACAAGAAAAAACATATATCTAAATAAAA
>NW_008578465.1:295-861 GCF_000257125.1 Entamoeba nuttalli P19 | reverse complement strand
AATGAAGAGTTTTGATGACTTTATAACAAAATTAAAAATATTACCGAGAAAATCATTGGAGAAATCAAAAGAAGTATTAAGGAAAAGAGAATGTATTAAGGCTCAAATTGAAGGAATAAGAACATCATTAAATAGTCAGTTGGCAAAAATGAACGAAATAAAACAGATCTATAAACAATTTTCTGAAAATCAGGATAAGGTTAAAAATAATGAAAACTTTACTTTTACTGTAGATATACCAGTACAAAAAATAGTTGACTTAAAGTCAGGAGAATATGCAACTAATTGTAATAAATGTCATAAAACATGTCATCACCCATGTCATGTTCCATCTTTAATTTCATATTTTACAAATAAACTTTGTACATGCATTGGTTTTAGTGGGTATTGTAAAGTATGTGGTTGTCATTCATCAGAACACGTAAATGAATCACGTAAATTTGAATATGTAATTGAGAAAAAACAAGAAACAAAAGAAGAAGTATATAAAAGATACAATGAAGGTAAAGAAGGTGTTGCTAATGCAGAAGCTATGTTAAAAAAAATTAGAAGAAGAGTATGATAAA
>NW_008578465.1:0-90 GCF_000257125.1 Entamoeba nuttalli P19 | reverse complement strand
AAAATGAAGAAAAGAAACCAGGATATGAAGCAAGGGTTGAAGGATATAAAAAATTAAAAAAAGCAAATGAAATGATAGAAGATATTATGA
>NW_008578464.1:1643-2812 GCF_000257125.1 Entamoeba nuttalli P19 | reverse complement strand
CAAAGTTTAGTATTGTGTTATTGAATTTTTTTAAAATAAATAGTTCTTTCAGTATTTTTATTTTTGTAAAAAATCAGAATGAATAATGATAAAAAAATCGGGAAATCAAGTAAATTGTTATGAAAAGAACTAGAAAAAAAATAGTAGATAGTTCTCATAAAAGAAAGCTCAAAAATCAACAAGAGAGAATCTATTAAAATAATAAAAATAATTAAAAAAAAACTATCAAATACAACAAAAAAATGACAAAAAAAAAAATGTTCTAAAAAAAAAACAAAAGCTGAAAAGGAATATTGAGATGATCTAAAAATTATATTATAATATGCAAGCTGTAATTATCCTTATAATTGCTGTCAGTGCTTTTGCTGCACCAAAATGTGCACAAACTAATGTTGCTAAT
Organism: Entamoeba nuttalli P19; assembly: GCF_000257125.1. Classification (NCBI taxonomy): domain Eukaryota; phylum Evosea; order Mastigamoebida; family Endamoebidae; genus Entamoeba; species Entamoeba nuttalli. Next base: position 2,412 of record NW_008578464.1, on the reverse strand, counting down.
GTTGTTAGTGATTTAAACCCAAAGCAACCAGTGGGAACAAATGCCCTTGCTATCGAAATGTATAAAAAAGCATTATTAAGTGAAGAAGTTAAAATCCCAACAGAAAATAGAACTGAAGCTATTAGAGATAGATTAAACAGAATTAATAATTCCACTTCAGTTAATAAGACTCAAGAAGTTAATGAACAAATAGAGAAGATTAATGTTAGTATTAAAACTATTGAAGAAGAAAGTGCTAAAGTTAATGCATCAATTATTGAGTCATATAAGAAAATTAATGAAACACAAAAAACTGAAAAGATGGAATTAAAAGCTAAAATGGAAGAAATTGCAAAAGAAAAAGCTCTTATTGATTCATTAAATAAGAAGAAAGAAGAGTTAAGAAAGAAGAGTATTGAATATTATAGACTTAAAATTACTGCAGAAAAGATTGTAGAAGCACAAGCAGAACAAATGAGAAATAGAAGAAGATTTATTAGAGATTTAGAAGAGTCTAAAAAAAGAGTTGATGAAACAAATGAAGCACTTGAGAAGGTAAAACAAGCAGAACATAATAAAAGAATTGAAGCAATTAAAAAAACAAAGGAATATTTAAATAATTTAAGAGGACAAGATGCTGCACAAGAAATGAAAGAAAGAGAAGAGAAATTAAGAAAAGATAGAGTTGCTGAAGTTATTAGAAGAAAGATGTTAATATTACAAGAACAAATTAAAACTGCTAAAATTCAAAATAATGAAGAACAAAGAATTCAATTAGAAAAACAATTAC
>NW_008578464.1:0-1633 GCF_000257125.1 Entamoeba nuttalli P19 | reverse complement strand
TATAAAAAAGCAAAAATTGCATGTGCTAGAAATGCCCTTAGAAAATATAAATTAGAAAATCAAAAGAAAGTTGAAGACTTAAAACAAAAAGTACTTGATACTAAATTAAAGAATAAATTGGATATTGAAAAGAATGATTATTTAACTAAAATTAAAGCTGAATTAGCTGATGAAATTGATGAATTGAAAAAACAAAAAACAGCTTTTGAAACTGAGAAAACAATTGCAGAAAAGAAAATTGCTAATGATATGAAAATTGAAAAAGAAAACTTAAAAGCTGCTCAAAGAGCACAAATTAGAAAGAATTTTGCTTATAAAAATAATAGAAAAGACCTTGCTAAATTAAGAAGTGCTGTTTTAAAACATGAAAAAGAACAATTAGAAAGAGATGCAACTAAAAAAATATTAAAGAGTGTTATTAAATCTAATAACAAAAAAACTGCTTTAGATAAAGCTGCTAATTTGGATATTCTTATGGTTAAAGCTGAAACTGCTAACAAAAAGAAAATCCTTCAAACTATTTCTGATGGAATTAAATCCACTCTTGAAACTGAAAAGAAGGCTCTTGAAGGACTTAAGAATTTAGCTGTTAAATCTAAAGAAGAAAGACAAGTATTTAAGACTCAAATTGCTCGTGACATTCTTGTAGATGCTCATAATAGACATTTGGCTGAATTAAAAGAAAGAAAACATGAAATTGAAGAGCTTGTTAAAGATAAAATTGCTAAAAGAAATAGAAAGGCTGCTTTGAAATTAAATAAAGCTCAAAGCAAAATTGCTCTTGCTGGATTACAAGGAAAATTAGATAAAAAATATATTCTTAAAAGACAAGAGGTTGCATTGAAAAATGCTAAAGCTTTATCTGATGCTGTTAAAGGACTTGTTCCAAAGAAAGGAGATAAGTTCTTAAAATTAAAGAACTTCAAAGTAAATTGTGGTTCATTAGCTAAAAAGATGTCTACACCATGCCAAAAAAAATAAACAAATTCACGTAGAGATACATTGAGATTTATTTAGAATTGTTTCTCTTTTTTTTTATTTAATTTTTATTCTTTACTTAAAGAATGTTATGTATAACAAATAATTTTATTCTTTTTATTGTATTCCCGTTTAAAATAATATACATTTTTAATCTGCTGTTTTATGGAAATAATTATCTAAAGAATGTGTTAGAGAAGTATAAAGTATTAAAGGAATTATCATATTTTTGTTTTTATAGAATAAAATTTGATAGATAACAACGAATTAAAAATATAAATATAGAATGGTTTATAATGATTGAGTATTTTTTCATATTAAAATAATTTTGATTATAAATATTATAATAAATTGTTAATAATAACTCTACAATTTGGTGATTTTTATAAGAAAATTATATCGAAATTTTCTTCTTATTCATAGTTCTAAAAAATCAAAAATACAACTCCCTTATTTTTATTCATAATTTATTAAAAAAATAATGGAAGTATTACAGTTCAGAATGAAGAAAATGTAAAGAGTTTTATTCAAGACAAAGAATCAAAGATAAATAAGTATTTTGATATAAAAAATTAATATTTATTTTCTTCTTTTCTTTAACATTTATTTTTTATCAAATTGTTTAAACTATATTTTTATAGTAAGTATATTTATA
>NW_008578463.1:0-4333 GCF_000257125.1 Entamoeba nuttalli P19 | reverse complement strand
AAGCTAATTCTATTAATACTTAATTAATTAAATTTTATTAAAAAGAAATTAAAAATAAAAAAGATCTAAAAAATATTAATATTTTTAGTATGTTGTTCTTATTATTTGTAAGCATTGTTTGTGCTGTTAAAATTCCCAAATGTTCAATCGACGGAAATAGCATTTACTCTTATATCCCATATTCAAAAGTAACAGCATCATCTGGAGATAATCAATATGTTGTACAAATATGTTCATCACTACCAGAATTTGATAATGGAATTAATGGTGTAGCAAAAATTGAGAATGTTTATTATTACATTGCCAATGTTGAAACACAAAAAATTTCAACTGATGTATTAAAGAGTTTGAAGAATTAATAATAGAGTTTAAAACAAATTTATTACTTATCCTTTAGAAACAATTACATACCAATATACGGGAGAGTCTTGTGGTAAAGAAAATTTTAAAACTACTGTTGTTACAAGGTGTGGACAAACTCAAGCTGCAGTAGTAACACAACCAGACCATTGTACAATCAATTTTGATGTTATTACACCAGCAATGTGTAAATTTGATCCAAAGACAGTTGTAACAAATAAATTTTTAGTTATATTACGATATTTGTTTGCATTCATAGTTATTGGTGTTATAGTAGGAGCAATTTTTAATTACTTTAAAACAAAACAACTGTCAACAGAAATTATTCCATTCTACTCTCTTTGGGCAACAATTTTTGGTGGATTTTCTGATATAATTTTGATTCTTATAAACAATGGGAGAGCATCTGTTCCTCGTTTCTAAATTACTCAAATTATTCATAGAAGAGTTTCAAGGTTAAATTCTTTTAAAATGATTATATTTCAAAGAAGAAGAATAAACAAACACATACCATCATCTTTTCTTTCTTTTTCTATATAAAATAAAATTAGGGTTTATTTAAACCTTGAGCGTCTAAGTTCAAATATATCTATGTCTGCTGACACTCATACACAACAAAAACAAGAAAAACCAAAGTCATTTGCTAAAAGAGATGAGCTTGCTGCAATTGAAACTGAATTAAACAAACAATGGAATGATGCTCATTTATATGAAACAGGACCTATTGACCCAAATCAAAAGAAATATATGGTTACATTCCCATTCCCATATATGAATGGTAGACTTCATTTAGGACATACATTTACAGTTACTAAAGCAGAATTTGCAGCACGTTATCATAAATTAAAAGGAGAAGCAGTAATGTTTCCATTTGGATTTCATTGTACTGGTATGCCTATTAAAGCATGTGCTGATAAACTTAAAACAGAAATAGAAAAGTATGGATGTCCACCAGTATTCCCAGTTGAACAAGAATCTAAACCAGTTGAAACACAAAAAGTAAATGTAGAAACACTTGACGTACATAGGTCTGCTAAAGCTAAAACTAAACAAAAAGGAGGTAAACATCAATGGGATATTCTTAAATCAAATGGTATTCCAGAGTCAGAAATTCCTAAATTTGTTGATCCACTTCATTGGCTTCAATATTTCCCACCATTAGGAGTTGAAGATCTTAAGCTTATGGGTGTTGCAGTTGATTGGAGAAGATCATTTATTACTACTGATCATAACCCATATTTTGATAGTTTTATTAGATGGCAATTCCTTAAATTGAAAGAAATGGGTAAAATTCAATTTGGTAAAAGATATACTATTTATTCACCACTTGATGGACAACCATGTGCTGACCATGACCGTGCTAGTGGAGAAGGAGTTATTCCTCAAGAATATGTTGCTATCAAAATGAAAGTAATTGAAAGTAAAAGTGAGTTAATCAATAAATTAATGAAAGAAGGAAAATCAGTTTTCTTAATTGCTGGAACATTGAGACCAGAAACAATGTATGGACAAACAAATTGTTGGATTCATCCAGATATTAATTATAAATTATTTGAAATGAAAAATGGAGAAATTGTAGTTTGTACCCAGAGATGTGGAAATAATTTAGTTTATCAAGAACTTCTTAAAGAAGCACCTGTAGATTATAAAGCAGTTTCAATTGGTAATGTTAAAGGAAGTGAATTATTAGGAACTGCTCTTAAAGCACCATTAACTTCATATGATAAGATTTATACACTTCCAATGACCACTATTTTAGAAGATAAAGGAACTGGTATTGTTACTTCTGTTCCATCTGATTCTCCAGATGATTATATGAATGTTTATACACTTAAAAATAAACCAGAGTATAGAAAGAAAATGAGAGTTGCTGATGAATGGGTTATGCCATTTGAACTTATTGAAATTTGTGAGATTCCAGAAATGGGAAGAAGAGCTGCTGAGACTGCTTGTCATGAACTTAAAATTAAATCACCAAATGATAGAAAACTTCTTGATCAAGCCAAAGAAAAAGTATATACACAAGGATTTTATAATGGTGTTTTGACTGTTGGTAAATATAATGGACAAAAAATTAAAGACGCTAAAGTCCCAATTAAAGCAGAAATGATTGAAAATGGAGAAGCTTTTGTATATTCAGAACCAACATCAACAGTAATATCTAGAAGTGGAGATGAATGTGTTGTATCATTGTGTGATCAATGGTATATTACATATGGAGAAGAAGAATGGAAAAATGAAACACTTAAGAGAGTAGAAAAAATGGAAACATATCATAATTCTACTCGTGAAACTTTAAAACATGGATTGAATTGGATGAACCAATGGGCTTGTAGTAGAAACTTTGGACTTGGAACATTAATTCCATGGGATAAAAGATATCTTATTGAATCACTTTCTGATTCCACCATTTATATGGCTTATTATACTATTGCACATTACCTTCAAGGTAATTTAAATGGATCAGAACAAGGAATTGGACATATTGCACCAGAACAAATGACACCAGAAGTTTGGGATTATTTGTTTGCTGAAAAAGAAATGCCAGAAAATACAACTATTCCAAAAGAGACTTTAACTAAAATGAAACAAGAGTTTGAATATTGGTATCCATTTGATGTTAGAGTAACAGGTAAAGATCTTTTAACAAATCATTGTTTGTTCTGTCTTTATACACACACAGCTATGTTTGGTGAAAACAAATTCCCAAAAGGAATGAGAGCCAATGGACATTTATTGATTAATAATGAAAAGATGGCTAAGTCTACTGGCAATTTCTTGTCTCTTACCGATGGTATTGAATTATATACTTCAGATGGAATGAGAATTGGTCTTGCTGATGCTGGAGATGGTGTAGAAGATGCTAACTTTGCAAAAGAAACTGCAGATAATGGATTGTTGAGACTTCATACCTTACTTCAATGGATTAAAGAAACACTTCAATTAATCAAAGACAACAAATGTTGTAATGATGAACCAAATACATTTGTTGATAAGACTTTTGAAGCTCAGATTAATGCAAACGTTCATGCAACTGATGCTGCATATCTTAAAATGTTATTCCGTGAAGCTCTTCATAAAGGATTTTATGAATTAACTCTTGCACGTGATAGTTATATTGCTTATTGTGAAACAGTTGGAATTCCAATGAATGCTCAATTACTTAAGAAATATATTGAAATTCAAATCAAGTTACTTTATCCAATTGCTCCACATTTTTGTGATTATGTTTGGAGAGACCTTTTAGGTAATAAAACATTCTTATGGAATGAGAAATTCCCAGAAGTTCCAGAAGCAAATCTACAAATTCTTAATGAAGCAGAATATCTTGCTAAAATTGTCTATAAGTTCAGATCTAGTGTTGAGTCTTATTGCCATCCAAAACCAAAGAAAGGACAAAAGGCTATCGTTAATGAACCACCAAAAGAAGCTGAAATTATGGTTGGTACAATTACTCCAGACTGGCAATTAGAGTGTGCTAAAGTATTAAAAGAAATTGTCACTATAGTTGATGATGTACCAACTTTCCCACCACAAAAAGAGCTTGCTTCTCGTTTATGTCTTAATGCATTAATTAAAAAGAATTCTAAGAAAGCTATGTCATTTGCTATGATGCTTGTTGAAAATGTTAAAAAGAGCGGATTAAAAGCACTTGACCTTGCTCTTCAATTCAACGAAGTATCATTCCTTGAATCACAAATTACTTACATTAAAAATGTCTTAAAACTTGAAAAAGTAACTGTTACAAGTATTAAGACTCCAGATGAAAAGCTTATTCCAGGTGAACCAGTTATGACTAGTTTCAAATAAAAAAGCAAATTTTAAAATTCTCTAACTCTTTGAGTTGAATTGGGTTGGTTTTTTTAATTTAAAGTTGAAAAAAATAGGTATTTTTTTGTTATTATTATAAAAATTTTAAATATGTTTTTGGCTTATTCTAAAATATTAATAAAAATAAATTGAAAATGAAAGA
>NW_008578462.1:0-292 GCF_000257125.1 Entamoeba nuttalli P19 | reverse complement strand
AGTCTTCCAACATACTTCTTTATCTCTGCTCAAACAATAAAAACACAAATGAAAGATTTGATTAGTTGTACTTTTTATTTGAACAAAGCAATTGTTCTAATTACTTTCATTAACATTTTAATGTGGTTATATTTTAAAAATAAATATCTTTAGACTTATTTTACAATAATATAACAACGCTTAAACAAAAGACACATGCTTTTCCAATGTAACTCTTTTTATTCATAGTTGAGAAAGTCAATTCATAAGAAGAAGATAAAACAAAAAATGACAGAGAAGAATTTAAGGAGAT
>NW_008578461.1:0-365 GCF_000257125.1 Entamoeba nuttalli P19 | reverse complement strand
AAAAGAAAAAAAGTTGAAGGAGGTGAACTTTTAAAAAGAAAGAACTCAAAAATTAACCAAAATGACCACAATTGCCAAACAAGATAAGATTTTCATGAAAAGATCTGGAGCTTATCACTCTGAACTTGACAAAGACATTGTTCAAACAGCAGGTAATTTCCCATTAATGCAATTTAAAACTAAAGTTAAAGTTAATCCTAAATTTTTATTAAAAGGAGATGATATGGATATTGTTGATGAAGCAATAACTTATTATAAAGCAAATGTTTTCTATAAGAATTTTGATATGTCAATTTGTGAAGCAGATAAACTATTAGTTTATTTGATATTTTATATTCAATCACTATTATTAAAGGTTTGTTAAT
>NW_008578460.1:22942-23130 GCF_000257125.1 Entamoeba nuttalli P19 | reverse complement strand
TTGCTTTTCTTTACAAGACACATTGTTATTGCTCAATATCCATGGTATTAAAATTGTTATATTTCCTGCATTGGAAAGGGATCTAATCTATAATTATAATTAATATAAATAAAAAAATGGAAAAAATGAATCAATAAAAATAAAACAGAATTGAATCTTTTTCTCTTCAATTTTTTGTTATTTTTAAA
>NW_008578460.1:20261-22932 GCF_000257125.1 Entamoeba nuttalli P19 | reverse complement strand
TTGTATTTCCTGCATTGGAAAAGGATCTATTAAAATAAAATGAAACAAAACAATAAAAAGAAAATATAATATAATACAGGTTTAATAATCCAAAGAAGATTATAAAAGAGACCTGACAACACTTTGAGAATTCCTTGTTCTCTTAAATTCTTCAATAACCTTTTTTATTGTTTCAATTTCATTATCTTCATTCCCTCCTTCATAACGTTTACAAATAAATAAATTCTCAGACGTTGTCCAAACAATAGTACTGTCATCAAATATTATAACTCTATCAAGGTCTCTTCCTAATTTGTGAACATCTTTAAAGAGTTGTCCAAATTTTTCTTTACAATTATGACAATACAATTTATAATCAAATATTTGTCCATCTCTTTCTAAATTATTGATTATCTGAGTTGCATAATCTTCAGTTGATGCAGTAAATAATATTAATTCATATTTCCCTACAAGGTTTTTTAATAATTCTCGAGCTCCAGGACGTACTGAAACAAAATACTGTTTTCCTTGAAATTCTATTGTAATTAAATCATCACTAAAATTTTGTGAAGTTACATGAGTATGAATAAGTGTTTCATCTAAATCAAAAATAATAGTAAGCCTATCATCAACTTTTTGTGGAAGAAGAAAAGTCTTTTGCTTCATTATTTTAACTTCTTGTGGTGATTGGTTAAAGCTAGTGTATAAATTACTTCTGATTAATTTTCTTCTTACAAGAGTAGACATATTTAATACTTTATAGATACCAATTAAAATTTTTTCTTCTTCTTTTATTTTCATTTTGATGTTTTTAAAGAAAAACTATTTGAAATATTTATTTAATACCTATTTTTTGATAGAAAAAATTTCTAAATTTTATGGTTTATAGTAATTTTCATCTCTATTCCTTATTAATTTTAAGTGAAACTTCCTTCAAATTCCCTTTTTTGGTAAAATCGCTTTTTTTTAGTTTTTGTGTTTTTTCCTTTCTTATTTTTTCGAGTTTTTCTTTTTTTTTGAATCTTTTTTGTTAAAGAAATTAAACTCTAATATTTTTTATTTAGGTTTATATAACAGTATTTAATATTGTTATTAATAACAAAGAACTAATAAAATATAAATATCAGACTTATTTATTTAAATATGTTGTCATTTTTATGGAAATAATAAAGAATTTTGAAGAAATAAAGAGAAGTTGTTAGTTAAGTGAATGAAGAAAAATTTAGGTAAAATATGAATAATATAATAATAGGAAAAATAAAAAAAGAAAGAAAAGAAATAGTTTCTTAGATGAAGGAAAATTCTTTTTTAAAATCTCCGAAGAATAAAAACAAAAAAAAGAAAGTTAATGACTTTAGATTCTTTTAGGTGAGAAAAGAATACATCTACAAGAAAATTTGTACTATGAACATAATATTTCAGGTTATTAGAAAAATAATAAAAAACAAATCGAAAAAAGTAAACCATAAGTTATAAAATGTGAATTAATACAATTAAATATTGGTCGATGCTTCTATTTGATATAAAAACAAGGGTATTCTTGAACTTCAAGAATGAATAGACCATCCCCACTGAAAAGGTCTAAGTTCTTTGATTTGTCAGTAAAAGAAATTGATAAAAATGATAGTCAAGAAGAAGAGTGTCCTTATTTACAAGAAAACAATGGAATGAATTCTTTTTTATTTTCTTATAAACTTAATGATTATGAAGTTGAAATGAATACATCTCAAAATATTCAATCTAATGAAACAAATGACTTTACAAATACTTTAATGTTTGAAATGACTTTGTAAATAAATGTAATGTCATTTTATATTCCTTACTTTTTATATTAATATTGAAATTCATTAAATTAAAAAAAAATATATAAAACTTGAATTGTTCTTGTTTAAATTATTTCAAATGAATCGTTTAACTTCATTTCTTGAATTATATTTCAATTAAATAGAATTTTTTTAACAAATGAAGTTTGTTTTATTTTTCCTTCTTTATTTTAGGAATGAAAAAAAACTTTTAGAAAATAATGAGTATTTTATTCTTCTATCTTATTTCCATCTTTTTTTTTGTTAATTTTTCTGTTATTTATTATAAAAATAGTTTTTGTTTATTTCTTTTATTCTTATTTTTATTATTTTGTGGATTTTTTTATAAGTTAATTTATTAATTTCTTGTTTTTGGATATAGTCTTTAATGAACTATTACATTTAATTTAAATTTATGATAACTTAACACATATTGTAATAAAAGAACTATCCTATTCCTTCTAGAGAATTCAACTCTATTAACATTTACTCTTTCAATAAACAATATATCTTATTTCAAAAAATAAACAAATGAATGAAATAAAATTATTTATTTAAAAGAAATAATTGAACCATTTAAAACTAATTTAAATTAAAAACAATATAAATTTTACATAAATTTAATTTAAATATTGAAAGTTTTGAACACATAATTATTAATGAATAACTATGTTACTTGAAAATTCATTATTCTTCCCATTGAGAAAAAAAATTATTTCTTAATAAAAGAACTAATCCATGAAATGGGTAAGATATTTAATTTTTTAGTTAAGATGATTTAAATATTAATATTTTACAAAACCCTATTTCATTTTTTAGTAAATTACTATTTTACTTAATCATAAGAAAATTTAATAAAAGTTTTTGGTTTAAAAAATAAGTCAAATTGA
>NW_008578460.1:14393-20251 GCF_000257125.1 Entamoeba nuttalli P19 | reverse complement strand
AGGTTTTACACAACAGCAATGGCATTAAAAGTTGTTGTATACCATGGATTGGTAAAGAGTATAAACAAAGAAATTGCAGAAAAAACTAATAAAAAATGTTCGGATGAAAATAACAATAATATCAACTACCAAAAAGAAAACAAAAAATAAAAATAGAAATAGTGTTTAAAAACAGAAGAAATAGAAATGAGTGATAACACCATATAGAACTTTGTTAGCTCTCTATTTAGATATGTGGTTGTCAACCAAAAGGATTGACAATTGAATGGTATGAAGTATATCAGAAAATGACTATAACTATAATAATGATATTGACCATGACTATATAGATGAAATTACAATAATAGAAATAGTGGTAGAAACAATAAGCAAAGGTAGTATAATGTTTGTGGAAGTTATAAAAGAAGAAGTTGAAAAATCAAAAAAGAATAAAATAGATGAATGAAAAACGCTTAAAAGGGTAATTCATTTCTTTAAAAAAATATTTAATTCAGAATCAGATACATGGATTTTATTTATAAATCAAACTAATTGGATAAGTGTGTATTTTATTTTTTTATTAATCCAATTAGCATTTATATAATTATAAATTATAAATTACAATATAGAAAGTAAAATATAAAATGGAAGAAAAATCTTCTTTGAAAATAACTATTATTATTTTATTATTTTCTTTTAATGAAAAAAGAAATTCATCTTTTTATATTTAGATATATGTTTTCTTGTTATTTATTGTTTTGAGTAATAACGAATAATTTCATTTCTCTATTTCTTATCTTTATCAATTTTTATTCTTTATCAACTTCATACTTTTATTCACTTAACATAAATACATCTTGTTGTAATTAGTTAATTAATAAATTAAAATGATTTTATCATTCTATTCTATTACATTTAAATGAATTGAAATGTTGTTAATTACTCATTATTTATTTAATTATTGTAATGTTCAAAATAATTTCTTCATTTAAAATAATGTTTGAACAAATTTATTTTATGATTATTAAATATTAAATAAATTATTATTTCATATAATGCATTGAAAATATTGAATTGTAATAAAAGAAAAAAGATAAAGATAAATAAATCAATGTAAATGAAAAATAAAGAAATGAATTGTATTTAATGAATTTAATAAAATAAAATATTGTTATTTCTAAACTATAAATTTCTGAGTCATTAATAATGATTTATTAAATATGAAACAAGGTATTAACATCATTAATAAATGATTTAATTATCATTTAATACATTTTCTTGTTTTACATATTCTTAATATCAAATAATATACAATGAATCAATATTAGTTATAATAAAAATTTCAATATTCATTCTGTTTTATCATCATTTTGTATTGTTTTTACATATAAATTAATATTTAATGTTGATGAGATATGTTTCAATGAGTGTGAATGTAAATATTCAATAAAAATATATTTGTCTGATTATAGAATCACAAAACAATGAAGACCATTATCATCAGAAGTACGTTGATGAAATATATATTGTGATTATGATTTATCTATTCTGAATTTATAATACATTGTATAACATTTGATAGTTTATTCTCAATAAATATCATAATTTATTATTATATTCCATTCTTATTGAACACCATTCAATTCATTTAATATATATTTATGTTGTAATGTTAAAGAAAATCATTAAATACATTATTGTTAAATGAGTTAGTTGTCGTTAGGATAAACATCAAAAATTAGTAATAAAAATGAATAACTTTGAATGAAGCGTTGATATTTCATTATTTAATATGTTATCACAATATTAATATTCATTATTATATTAATAATACATTTCAATCATTTGCTTCTGTATTATTTATTCAATTAGAAAGCAGAATGAACCATATGAATTTAACTAATGAAGTACAATTTCATCATTCATTTTTTTTCAAAACGTAGACAATTCTGATTATGAAATAGACAATAAACATTTGAATATCAATAAATGTTTATGTATAATTTTAATTGACACAATTAACAATTCATCTGATAATGCTCATTTCATTAAACAATAAACATGAAGAATATATTTAGCAACACAAATTAAACCAATGACAAATATCATAAAAACAATAGATTTAAATATTAAACATCAATTAATTAAATCCTCTTTTAAACACTATATATTTTGTATTATCAAAATGTATAATCAAAAATATGAAAGTAAGTGTCGATTTAAATTATACAACAAGAATGAACGATGAAAAATTTAAAATAGTACCATCTCATACTTTCATCAATTAACACAATTAAACAATAAAATGAAATAATTCACAAACATGAAATATAATAAATTAAAGTCTGATTTATTTATAAATACTTGTTATTAAACAAAATAAAATAAACATACATACTAACATAAAAACAAAAGAATAAAAAAATAAAAAGATTATCTTCATTTTATTTTATTGATTAAATAAAAATAATATAACAATAAAATACAATAACATAATTTAAAAGAAGAAAAATGAAACAATATATTTTATTGAATTTAAATTAAATATTCATTATCATTACAACATTTTTATTATTTTATTTATAATATTAGCATTAACTAGATCTCAGTCAACTACTGTAATTATTTCAATATGACAAAAACGACATATTCATTTCCCTTATTTATTTTGATTTATATAATTATTTCCATAACATTGAATAATCATTTTTAATTGTTTGAGTGAAATTATTTTTATGCTTTGTGATATTTTAAAATTCCTTTTTTATCAAAAACACACGAATAAACATTTTATTAGGAATATTATTATGACTGAATGATTATTCTTGTATTTTTTTTCAACACAATAAACTAAACCTTTTTATAAATTTTTGTTATTCTTTGATTATGAACAATTGCTTTATTTTGTATTTACATTGTTCTTAATCAGTTTAATGATTTTATTTCTTTTGATTACTTGTTTTTTTTCTCTCCATCATGAAGAATAATTATATATGTAAATTAAGATTTATAAAACTTCTTTCATTGAAATTAACCTCTAACTTCAATTGTGATGTTACAGAAAAATAATACTTCAAAACTGTTATTTATCCTATTAATTATGCCGTTATACTGACTTTTAAAGTGAATAATTTATTATAATTTCAAACAAAAATATGACTAATATATTTTATAAAATAAATTTCATAAATTACTCTTTTTAAACACAAACAACGAAATAACATTCATTAAAATGTAAAAAATTATAATTAATTTTAGACATATTGAATTATTATTGGAAATACTTTTTATAAATAATTTAAGAAGAAAATAACTAAGTAATATTGGATACACATTAGTCCTACATATTTTATTCATTTATTATTCACTTGTCATTTTGATATTCATTTAAGATTATTCAATTTTAGTTAAACTTTAATTTATTATGTAAAAATTAGACTATAAATAAGATATTCTAATATGCCAAATTAATTCAATTTTGTAGATGTTATCCACTGTTTATATATTCAACTTAAAATAAAAATTATTTAAGAATATTATAATAAAACTTCAAGAAAAATATGACAAAAAAAAACTACAATAAAGCTAAATTAAAAGAGTCAAGTATTTTGAATATTTCTTATTATTTAATATAAGATAATCATTAAAATTAAAAGTAATTTAATGATAACAAGAAATACAAATTTATTCGTACTTCCAAAATAACCTTTATAATTGAAATTTATTTTTTGTAAATAATAAAGATGATTTAAATGAATTTATTTTGGATATTTTTATAAAAGAATGGAATTTGAATTTGACATATTTTCTGTTATTCATTTTTTATAATTTATTAATAAAAAGTTGAGAAGTATCATTTTGATAAATAGTTGTTAATTTATTTTTTACTTCTTCAGAGTATTTAATAGTTTTACAACCTTCATTTTCTAATTGATTGATATGTTTCCAACACCAACAACCGTCATGACATCCACATAATCCAGGAATACATGAAATATGATTACAACAACAATGAACTTTAGAGCATTGACATGGATAAAGACGTGTAATACTTTCAGTGAAATAATAACAAGTAAAATAACAAGGACAAGAAGTAATACATCTTCCAGTTTTATAACAAGTACATTGTGGACTACATTTATGATCTTCATTACAACACAAATGTTGAAGATGAGTACAGACATGATGATGTAAAATATTTTCATTAAAATCATGATAAAGAAGTTCAATTAATTGATTAAGAGTTAAATTACCTAATTGTTTTCTAAGAATATTTAATTTAGAATAAAGAATTTTATTAACACGAACTCTCGTAGTTGTTTCTTCATAAACAAGTCTACTTGTTGGTTTCATAAAAAAATAAGAAATTGAAGGGTTTTTTTAAGAGATGAATCAAAACAAAATACAAAAAAACAAAAATAAAAAAATTGAAATTAATTTTTAAGACTTCCCATTTTCAATATATTTGCTATTTCTGAATCTCCACATTCAATTGATAAATCACTTGATTTTGGAATTGATTCAAGTCTTTTTATTAATAATTCATTTATTAAATTACCTCTTTCTTCAATAAATTCTTTATCAAATGTAAAATTATTATATTTAATTTTTCTTGCAGTTTCTTTTTGATTTCCTTTATTTCCAGTAGTTTTTTTTGATTCAATTTCAAATCCAACATCTCTTAATAAATTCATTAATATATGAAGTTGTTCTGATACTCTATAGACTTCTTGTCTTCTTGTTGCTGTTTTTTCACTACATCCATGTGCAATGTCTTCATCATGAAGTTGTTGTAATTTAGTTGACATAATTTCTTTTATTTCAACAACTTCTTTTTCAGTAGAAATACGAATTACATTAAAAAATGGTAATGTAATTTTACTTCTTTTTCTTGGATGGTCAATAACAATAGTATAAACCATACTTAATAATGCAATAAAAACTGACTGTTGTTCGGTTTGATAATTTCTTGTCTTTCTAAATCCTGCTGTTTTAGGATCATCAAAAAGAGACCCTGACGTTAATAAATCTAATTTATCTTCTTCTTCTTCATGATGTCCTTCAAGTGGATGTTCTTCTTCATGACGTTGTTCATCTGGTTGTGCTGCTTCCATTTGATGTTCTTCAACTTGATTCTCTCCTAAAAGCATTACATTCTCTGGTTGATGGTTAGTCGTCACTGCATTATTTTCACTGAGATTTTGTTGTTCTGTGGGAGCATCTATCACATTCATTATTTGGATATTCACTTCTTTTGCTTCTGTCATTGCTTTTTAAAACAATTTTGATCTCATTTTCTTTTTTTGTCTTTCTTTTTGGTTTTTCTCTTTTTGTGAAATTTTCTGAAACACATTTTAACCCTTTTTTGTTTTTTATTTTGCTTTTTTTTTTTTAAATATTTATACAAATATTTTATTTTAAATAAATTATTTATTCAATCAATTACTTCTTTTGTAGTATCAAAGTTAATTATCAGTAGTTTCTTTATTGTAAATATCATTGTATTATTTTAAATTTTATATTTTTTTAAATAAAGAATATTTGAATGTATTAGCATTTTTATGATTATTGAGTTATTTATGAATATAAATTATTATTATTGTGTGTTTTTGTTTGTATTGATTTTAATATTTATTAAATTGGTTTTAGATTTTGTTTGTTCATTTATTTTTAATAATTTATTTAGATTAATGCTTATTATTTATATTTTAATTATAATTTATTTGATGTTTTATTTATTTCTTTTCGTTTATTAGTATACAAGAATATTATTCAAATCCAATTGAATTAATAAAACAATACAACATTATATAGAATATCATTCATCAATATTGTATTATAAATATAATAATTGCATTATTCTAATATCATTAATTCGC
>NW_008578460.1:13581-14383 GCF_000257125.1 Entamoeba nuttalli P19 | reverse complement strand
TATTAATGTTTATATTAATTCTTGTTATTTGATACATTTTATTATTGTCAATGGTTTTATTATTGAAAAAAAATATATTATTTCATTATTTGTTTCAAAATATTAAAGTATATTTACAAATATTATTCTGTTAGTATGTTACTCTCTTGTTACCTTCTTTTTAACTGTTTAATTGTTAAATCATCTGGTTATTTCTAATTAAAACTTTTAGATTTATTCATATATCATTGTATAAAATATTGTTATATTTCTTTGTTACCTTTATATTATTTATTCCTTTTATCTCATTTTCAATAATTTAATTTCATATTTCAATTATTGGTATTATTTCTATCCATTTATAACTATTCTTGGATAATTCAATAAATTGTTTCATTATTTTCTCTATCATTACTCTTCTTCTTATTATTATTTCTAATTCATAGTGATGAATAACATGAATTAATTTCATTGTATTATATTCTTTTCATATTATTCGTCATCTTATTGAATTAGATATGTATGAAATTAAACTTAAAACAGTACATTTGTAAAATCATATTTAATTTTAATTTTATCTTATATTCATTGTTGATTTTCTTATTTATACACATTATTTCATTTCTTTTTCTTCATTTTAATTTTTATTGTGTTTATTATGAAGTTATTATGAATTTATTCTATTAAATATTACATTAATCTTTCTTCAATGAAAGAATTATTATGATTAGTCAAATAATCACCATGTCTATGTTTATTATCATTATTATTATTTAATTGGAACAAACTTCTTCGATACATTGGTTGTTGGCACGAAAATAAT
>NW_008578460.1:0-13571 GCF_000257125.1 Entamoeba nuttalli P19 | reverse complement strand
TGAATTTATTCTATTAAATATTACATTAATATGTCCTCAATTAGAGAATTAATATGATTAGTCAAATAATCACTATGTCTATGTTTATTATAATTATTATAATTATTTAATTAGAACAAACTTCCTCAATACATTGGTTGTTATTTAAATCAAGTTTATATCATTCATCACTATCTGTTAATATACACTTTTTATTTTATACTCTTCACATTCATATACACTGTATTCATTTTCCATTTTAATTTCTTTACAATATTCACTATTTTAACTACAAACATGAAAAATTAACAACTTGAATAAGCACACAATAACTCTACTTTTTAGTCTTAGAATAAACTCAACTTCAAAAAAAAAAATTTTATTTTCATTTGTATAACATTCTTATTTATATATTTTCTTATTTTTCATATCATCTATTTATTATTCTTCCTTTCTTATTCTATGACATTTCTCTTCTTCTTTTTTTCATACACTTTTTATTATGTAAAATATATTCTTTATTATCTCTTTCAATTTGCCTTATTTTCTTTTCCATTTTTAAATTCATTTTTATGCTGTTACACTTTATGTTATACGTGCTCTTTTCTTTCAAAAATATAGTCCCTCAAATTTTCTATTATTTTATATTCATTTTTTATGTTTCTTTATAATTGATAAATTATGTAAAATATATTCTATAATTATATTTTAATTTTTATTATTTGTTATGATATTCAATAGCAACTAATTAAATAAATGTTAATTATCTACCAAACGAAACATTAATAATTCAGAACAAATTTTAGAAGAAAAATGAATAGATGAGATATTAATAAGATTCATTATACAATAGTTCAAATTTTTGATGAACAAATGTCTTTGATTTATTCCATTCTCTTACATCTCTTCATTTCACTTTATTCTCTTTATTTTATTATTATATAATGATATTATTAATAATAAAATGTATCAAAGTATCATTACAATACAAATACTAATTGAAGTATTGAATGAATAACAACACAAAAATGAAAAAATAAGAAACAAAAGAAAATTGGCATAAATACATCCTCAACATACAATTACAAAAAATAACTTAAATTTATTTTAATATTTTCATTTATAACTCTTTTAAATTCTTTATTTACTTCTCTGTATTATGCTAATTCAATTAATATAATAACTGAATTTGAAATATATATATTTGAATGAAAACTTAACAAATAAAGAAATAGATCGACTGAAATTGATGTCAAAATACATATTATTCAATAATAGTCATAAAATAGATATGAAACTAATATTGAATAAACACAACTTGAAAAAAATACTTATTATTTATAAATTTAAATAGAAATGATACATGACAGTATAAAAATAAAAATAATAAAATAGTGAATATAAAATAAACAATAATCATTTGAAATGTAATGATAAAATGAATAAAAATATAATAATTAATTATATCTATTCATATTAATAGAATTGAAAAACTACAATACAATAAAATTGAAGAATTAAAGATAAAAAGAAATAGGAAATGAATAACATATGACAACAAAACACAAAATTCGTGTTAAATGTAAAAAATAAAAACAAGAAGGAATAAAATAATGAAATAAGAAAAAAGATAATCATAAGAATAAAGTAAGAAAGAAGAGAAATAAAATAAGTAGGTATAAACCAAGAAAAGAAATAGCAAGAAATACGAAAAGAAACAGAATTATAAACTAATACAAAAAGAAAGGATAAGAATATAAAAAATGAAAAAAGCAATAATTAAAAGAATGAAGTAAAGAAGAAAAATTGAAGATACTCATAAAAACAGAAAGTAAAGAAGAAATAAAAAACATTACAACAAAAGTTATAATCAATTAAATATTTTTTAAGAAAATAAAACAAATAAAATAATTATAAATAAAACAAGATTACAAGTTGATATTAATAAATATAGAACAAAACGTGAAATATTCTAAAAGAATTATTAATAGCTTCTCTTGTGTAATTGTCTACTTTGTTCATGTTTTGCTATTTTTCCCTTATAATAAAGAGAAAAATACAAAATAAGTATGTCATAGGTAAGATAAGTTTTAATTCAATAACCCAATAAAAAATCTCTTTATGAATATTATTAATATTAACATATAATACTAAAAAGTATTAACCAATAAAAATGACTAAAGAAAGTAAATGTCTCCAATTTAATAATTATAAATAATCAATATTAAACTATTGAAACAGATAAATAAGTAAATAAATAGCTAGTAACCCAATAACCGAACAACAAGTCATGACTAACTTAAAGTAATATATAATTGAATTTAGATAATGGTAAGTAGTATATTTAATGACAGTCATGAATTGTAAGTCATTGTTTATGAGAAAACTCTATTAAACAAAACATATTTGTTCTACAATTAATCTAAAAAGTAATAAAGAAAATAACAAAACGCATAAAAAGATGAAGCGTTTGAAAATATCAAGTATTTTTTTTCATTCACACGATTTGATCTTGTTTTTAATGTCATGGTATTAAATTAATCTAGAAAAACACTGCTCCTAATTCATTTTTACTAATCTAAAAGCAGTTAAATATACAACAAACGGTTAAACTAATTCTAGTTTATTGAATATAACTATTTGTTAATAACCATGACTAAAAGATAATAAATTCAAATGTCTAGACTGAAGAAACTACCAAGAAAAATATTTAGAGAGAATAAAAAATATAATTTTGTGGGTGTTAGAAGAATACACAGTTTTATTTTGTTTGAAAAAAACTTTAATGGTTATAGATTCGTTACAAAATGATATTGGATGTTATTCTATAAAAAGAAAAATATAAAAAAAGAACAAATATGATTTATCAAACAAAAAAAATTTGATTTACAATGAAAGAAATGGTGAAAGTTCGTTTAAACGAATAATTCTGTCTGGTGAAGGTAATTTTGAATTAATGTACAAAT
Organism: Entamoeba nuttalli P19; assembly: GCF_000257125.1. Taxonomy (NCBI): domain Eukaryota; phylum Evosea; order Mastigamoebida; family Endamoebidae; genus Entamoeba; species Entamoeba nuttalli. Next base: position 10,626 of record NW_008578460.1, on the reverse strand, counting down.
AAATTGATTGACCAATTTTTTTGATTTGGTTAGTTGTATAGAGTAATTGATCATGAAAATAAATATGAATTGAACCATGAATCCCATCACGGTCTTCAAATCCAATTTCAAAGATATAATCTTCTCCTAACATATCTTCAAATAAATGAATAGTTTCAATATGTTTTAAGTCTTGAACTCTTCTTTGTGCTGTTAAGTAACTTATTCCATTTCTAATTTCTGAACTAACCATTTCTGAAGCTCTTGTCTTAATAAATTTTTGAACATTAAAGACAAAAAAGTCTTCTTTAGGATCACATGAAATTGCTTCTTTCACTTTCATAAATTGAAATGATGTTTTAGTCTTTTTCTGAGGCTTTGTCATAACAAATTCATAGTGAGAAGACAATAAAGCAAGTAACACACATTCAAAATCAACCTGAAGTTGTAAAGCTTCTTGGCGAGAAAGTTTTATACTTTTATTGCACCTTCTATACTTCTTTCTCGTGACAACAACGTTCATTCTATTTTTCAAGATATTCTTTAAGAACTTTAAATAGTATCATTTTAAGCAACATTCTTAATTAAGTGGTTGTTAATAAAAAGAATCGCAGTTTTATTTTCATTTTATTGAGAGACAAAATTATTTATATGAACCAAAAAAGCCGAGTCAATTTGTGAGTAATTCTTCTTTATTAGTCAAATTATCCAAAATATTTTCACTCTTTCATAGTTTAAAAAAAAAACGTTGTTGTTTAAATCTATTTTTAGTCCTATCATCTTTTTTTTCAAAAAAAATGACAAAGTCCTAGTTGAACTTAGGTACACTTAAGAAACTGAAATAGAGTTACTAGTTACTCGTTTATTTACAAAATTATTTTCTTTTTTGATATATTTATTCTGTTACTAATTTAATAGTTACAAAAGTTTATTAAAAGGTTCTTTCTCAACACTCCTCTAACCTTGACGTTTTCTTTTACAAACATGTCAATTTTATTGAAAAGTAATTCTTTTCATACACAACATCTAATTTTTAAGTATCTTATTCATTTATTGATTAAAATCATCATTTTGAATTTGGTTATTTGACTTAGTCTCAATTATCCTCCTAGAATCTTTTTGTTATATAAATTTGATTTATTATACAGAATCTTCAATATTTATATTTACATGTTTTTTTAATTAATTTCTTCTATTTATTTGATTATATAATAAAGTGTATTAAATGATTGAATTATACTTCTGTTTAAATCTTTTTTACACTTAATCCTATATTATTTGTTAATGGAGTTATAATAATTATTTAAAATTACTATTAATTTTGTCGAGTTATATTTTTAGTCAATAGAAACATCTTTTTTATTAAAAAAAAAGTTTTTTTAATAATTAGTTGTTAAAACAGTCATGAAGTCTTTACTGATAGACTTATGTCTTTTCCCTTTTTACTTATTTATCTCATACGTTGTAATGTGTTTAAATAATATAGAAAGAGTGTATTTTGGATGTTTTAACTTGAATTATTTGTGCATTTTTTGAATTTCTAACTTAAATTCTCAAATAACTTGAACTATTAAAAAAAAACAATATTTCTTTTCAGAAATAAATACGAAAAAACAAAAAAAAATAACATTGATATTAATAAATAGGAAGATAAAAAACTCTTCTATTTTTAGTCTCAACTTTAGTTGGAAGGGTTTTTAATACTACGACTCTAAAAAAAACAAAAAGATAAATGTTATTAGAAGAAAGGAAAAAAAAATAAAGTTATTTAAAACAAAGTTGAAAATGGGTTTGTCATAATAACTTTTTAATTCCATTGAAGCACAAGGAACTTTGAAATAGGAAATGTTATTGGATAAAATTGACCTAAAAGTACTGAATGACTTCCACCAATATCATAATAATCACCAATAGAAGGAAGTTCATAAACTGATTTATCTTTTTTAATATAAAAAGCACCATTTACTCCAATAATCACATCTTGAGATTGTGACTTTCCATTAAATAGACATAATGACGTGGCATTAGGATTTTTTACATTAAATCGAGTTGGATCAGACATTGGTCCAACAATAGAAAAAATGCATCCGTTATCATCTTTTGATATATCATCATTACCTTCAGCATCACCTAATATTGGTTGTTCATTAAATGAACCAAATGAACATCCATTTTCAGTAATAATAAGTAACATTAAATTTCTTTTACCATAAATCTTAGTATGTAATACTTCTGGATCTATTGAGAAGATATCTGAAGAGAAAAGTAAAGAAAAATCAGTTTTACCAGTAAAAATTTTTAATACTGGGATATAATCCTTTAAATAAACTCTTTTCTTTTCTTCTTCTTGTTTAAGAGTTTCTTGTAAACTATTAACTTTAGTAGGAGTTTTTACATTAGAATGTTTAAATGTGATAGTAATAGTAGTTTCCATATTATTATTTTTTCTCTTCTTCTTATAAGACTCATCAAGAACAACAACAAGCGTTACTGTCTTTTCTGGTTCTTGAAAATCAGGAATTGGTATTTTTACTGTTCCAAGTAAGTCATCAGAATTCATTCTATCCCAATCCCAACATTCAAAAACTAATTCTCCTGACAATTCTTTTACTTCTATTGATTGGTCCCATTTAGGTTCAGAAGTATTCTTTTGAACTGAAGTTTTAAAAACCTTTGGGGAACCTTCTTCTGTATACTTCATTATAACATAAGGATCACACCATTGAATTACATCAGCTTTTGGCCAATTATTACCTTGAACAAAAGTAATTTCCATTATACAGGAAATATAAGTTCAATAATTTTTAAGTTTATACAAAGAAGAAGAAGAAAAAAAGAAAAAGAAAGGAAAAGTTAAAATTATGATTTTTACAATTATTTATGAATAATATCATGAAATGAAGACATTTGAACATGGTCAAGTTCCATTGTTTTAACTTTTTTTGATTGAGCATTAACGTCAATAATTTCTTGATATAATTCTTTTTCTGAATGAGTTAAAGTTCTAACAAATTTATTTGTTTGTTCTGATGAATTACAAGCTTCATCATAAATACGACGTAAACGAATTAACATCATGTTACGAATAGATTTAGCTAATTCAACATCACCAATTTCTTGTGCAATATTTCCACCAACTTCAAAATAAAAAGGGAATTTACTAAAATTAATAGAAGAAGGATTTACTTCAAATACATCAGTTGCTTTTTTAATAAATTGACGGGAATATTCTTTATTAAATTCTTCATTAACAATAATTCTAACATAACCATAGTTTTGTAAAGTAATAGCTAACCATAAAGGTATTTGAAATTTTCTTCCTTCAGGAATAGATGAATCATTAAGAGATAAATCATTTTGTGAATTTGAAGTTGAAATTTGAGATTCAATATTGTGTTGAGTTTGTGTTAATTCAGTTAAACTTGGAATATTTGTTCCTTTACTTTTATCAAGAAATCCAAGACCAGAAATATCTTGAATTGCTTGAACAGTAACTTTTGTTTCTTCACTAATAAGGTGTTCCATTCAGAATTTCAAATAATAATAAAAACAGAAATTTTATTAACCAAAAATACTAAAAGAAATAATTTATTTTATAATAAAAAAACTAAAAGAAAAAATAAAATAATTTTTTTTTTGATGGAAGTAAAAGAAAAGAAGAAAAAAAAAGAATGAAATTCATATTGTTTTCAAAGAACTTAAAAATGTTTTATTGAGTGTAATGACTATTCTTCAATCAAAATTAATTATTCCTCGATTTAATGGTAAATATGATTTGAATGTTCTTAGAGATCATTTTATGAAAGGTGGAATTATTGAACAAAATTGTTTAATTTCTCTTATTAAAGAAGTTTCAGAATTAACAAGAGCAGAACCTAATTTAATTGAAATAGAAAATGCTGCTCTTGTTTTTGGTGATTTTCATGGACAATATTTTGATTTTTTATCTGAGTTATCTGATAATGAATGGGATAAATATCAATATACAACTGTTTTTTTAGGTGATTATGTTGATCGTGGAGAATATTCATGTGAAATTCTTATTACATTACTTTGTATGAAAGTAAATAATCCAAATGGTGTTATTTTACTTCGTGGTAATCATGAATCTCGTTCTATGACAGAAAAATTTGGTTTTAAAACAGAAACAATTTGGAAATATAATACTTTTATATATGATTTATTTTGTGAGTTTTTTAATACAATTCCATTAGCCGCTTTATTTAAATGTTCTTTAGGTTCTTTCTTATTATGTCATGGTGGTATTTCACCTAAATTAAATGTATTAGATGATATTAGATATATTGATAGATTTACTGAACCTCCTCATAGTGGATTATTTTGTGATTTATTATGGTCTGATCCTACAAGTGATTCTTTCTTCGCTGAAAATCCAAATATAAAATGGAAATGGGAAACTATTGGTTTTCTTCCTAATAGTCCAAGAAATTGTTCTTTTATTTATGGATATGCTGCTATGTCTAAGTTTATTGAAAATACACAAGTTAGAGCTATTATAAGAGGGCATCAATGTGTTTCTAATGGAATTGAATTACATAATTTTGGAGATATTGATCTTGATTCTCCTTTAGCTTTTACTATTTTTAGTGCTCCTAATTATTCTGATAGAAATAAAGGTGCTGGAATGCTTATTTCTGATACTGGAATTAATGTAAGAACATATAATGGTTCAGACCTTATTAGTGATTATAAACCAATACTTGTTGATGGGTTTAAATTAAGTCTTCAATTACTTGTTAAAGAAGTTAGTAATTTATGGGATGATTTCCTTTATTATGTATATGATACTTATGATTCTGATGATGAAAAAGAAGATGATCTTGATATATCTCATCTTGCTGATAAAATCTCAGAATATGAAAAGGTAAATCATATAATCAATACTCCATCTTTACTTCCTTCTACTTCTACAGAAGAAATAAATAATGAAACAGAAACATCTGTAGTTTATTCAAAACAAGTTGTTGAACACCCAACAGTTAGTCCTACTGGAAAGAAGAGAATTCCTATGAGAAAAAGAACAAAAAAAACAACTTCTTCAGACACTGGTTTATCATTAAGTTCTACTTTTGAAAAATATTTTAAAACTCCTAAAGCTGTTTCTCTCGCTGCTTCTATTGTAAGTGAAAAACCAACTATATATGAACGTAAAAAACTCATTAGAGCTGAATCTGCACCTATTTCTATTGAAGAGTTAAGAAAGAAATGGGAAGAACTTCGTAAAAATCATTCTAATCAAATAACTAAGGAATAAGTCTTTTTTTAATTATTCAGATTATTTTTTGAAATGTTTTGTTTATTTAGATGTATTAATTAGAGACAGACTAAAAGGTTTTTAAGTTTAAATAAGATTTTATTCATGAGGAAGTTTAAATCAATGAAATTGAATATAATTGATTAAAATAAAAAATAAAATGAATTATAATTCATCTCTCTTTATTGAAGAATCTAAAGATGAAAAGACTGAATTAATACAAAAACTTTGTAAAAATATACTTAAATTATAATATATATCAATAATTAGTATTTTAATGAAAGTAAAGAATAAAAGTATAAGATAAAATTATGGGATATTAGATTGTTAATAGATTTTATGAGATGTACAATAAGAAAATAAAACAGTTTTATTTTTGAAGTTTGTTAAGAAAGATTTAGAAATATAGTATCATAGTATTACAGAGATTTTCTAAAGAATTTTTATAGGTTATGATGAAATTAGTACATCTATATATGATCAAATAGTAACTAGATTTAATGAGGTAATTGAAAAAAAAAATCATTTGTAATATATTGTATATAATTATTATTAGAAATTGAATGAATTTCAAAGATAAAATATCTGTATAGTCACAATTTATTGATGGATTTGGAAAAAAAAATAAGTGGTAATATTAAACACTTTTTTGTTAGTACAAAAGATAATATTAAAGTTGAAGAATATATTCTCACAATGAATATTTGAGACTTTTTAGAGAAAAGAATTGATAATTAAAAAAGAGAAACAATTTGTTAGTTAACCTCACAAAACAAGAATATCAAAATATATATTAATGTTAGTTATTATATTTGGTTATTAACATTTTTGTTAATGTTCATTAATGTATGGTTTTAAAATTGAAATTATCATAATAAATATCAATAAATATATAAATTTATTTATGAATAATTAATGAAGAGAAGTAATAAAATAATAAAGACATTGAATTACTTATCATCTCTTCGTTTTTTATGTTTTTCTTTTTGTCTAACAGCAGAATTCATTGTTGATAATTCAAATAATCTTATAGCTTCATCTACATGATTTTCATCAGCAATATCACTCATAGTCATTTTTGCTAATGCTTCACTAATACGAATAATAGCTTCAAGTTGTCTTACAGTTATTGGAATACCTTCATCATTATCGTTTTCAAGTTTATTTTCTCTTACTTTTTGTCTAATTGAAACAAAATAATTCGATAATTTATTTGAAGCATTTTCTGTAAGACGAGGAATACAATATGCTTTACAATAAGCAATATATTCCTTTAAAATGTCTGTACTTAAGTTATCAACTTTTACGTCTTGACGATGAATATCCATAATATGTTTAACAATTTCTTTATCTCTTTTTGCGTCATGTTTATCTCTAATCATAAAAATCATATCAAATCTTGACAAAATCGTAGTTTTTAAATTGACATTATCACCAAATGATGCTCTCTCATTAAACCTTCCAAATGATGGATTTGCTGCAGCTAAAACAGCAGATCGTGCATTTAAAACAGCTGTAATACCTGCTTTTGCAATAGAAATTGTTTGTTGTTCCATTGCTTCATGAATAGCAACACGATCAACTTCATTCATTTTATCAAATTCATCAATACAAACAACACCTCCATCTCCAAGTACAAGAGCTCCTCCTTCAAGATAAAATTCTCCAGTAGAAGAATCTTTATTAACAGCTGCAGTTAATCCAGCAGCAGAAGAACCTTTACCAGAAGTATAAACACCAATTGGAGTTGCCATTTGAACAAATTTAAGTAATTGAGACTTTGCTGTTCCAGGATCTCCCATTAATAAAACATTAATATCTCCTCTTAAATGAGTTCCATCTGGAAGTGCTTTTCCACTTCCACCAAGCATAAGACATAAAACAGCTTCTTTAATATCATCATACCCACAAATAGCTGGTGCAATTGATTTAATAAGTTTTTCTTTAGTTATTGTTCTTGCAACTTCTTTCATTCTTCGATCATCTTGAGAAACAACTTGACCACTTATTTCAATTCCAATTGCTCTAATATATGATGTTGAAATGGTTCCTTTTCTTTGTAAAGATGCACCAAAAATACCTTCAATACATATTCTTTGACCAGCTGTTAATCCAACAACAAGATATCGTTCTAAAATAACGGTAACTGTTCTTGGAACTTCACCTGGTGCAACATTTTCTGGTGTTTCTTGTAATTTTAATACAATTCTATCAACAAATTTACATTTTTCAGTAACAACATCATAAGGATCTGGAGGACATTTTTTACCAGTTACTGGACTTACTCCATCACATGATTTAGGATAATTAATAATACCACAACATGATGGGACTATAACTGCAATTTCTTTTTGACAACTTCTACATCTTAAAATTGCTTTAGTAACTTTAGGTTCAACTCTACTAATTGAAACAATAATACCACTTACTCTAATAACTTTACTAAGAAAAGAAGATTGTAACATACGAGGTTGAATCATTTTACTTTGAGTATCTTTAATAATAACTTGCATCATTGGACCACCAGTATCACTTTCTATATAATCTTCTTTTTTTTCCCAACCTCTCATTGAAAGTACTTGAACTGAAAGAACATTTTCAAACTATATATTAATATTGGTTATTAACTAATTATTATTTAAACAAACAATTGATATAAATTCTGATGCATGTTTAAATAATGCTTCTTTTAAACTTTCATCAAAATTTTGAAGATCCATAATATCAATTTCTAAGAAATATTTTCCCATTCTAATATTTCTTTGTAATTGTTCTCTATAATCAAAAACATTATTTTTATGTTTACTAAAATTCTTTACAAATGAAATAATTTTAGGTTCAAGATTTCCTCTAACACTTCCAACATCATTTGTATATAAATCATATCCATCACTAACAGCCAAAACTCCTTCCATTGACTGTTTTTTTATTATATTTTTTTTTTGTTTTTAAGTTTTTTTTTAATTAAAATTTTTAGAATAAAAAAAAAAAATAAGAATTTGTATTATTTCTGTTCAATTAATGGTTGTTTACAACAAACATCATTTTTACATTCATCACTTGGACAACCAATCAAACATCTTCTTGAAACTCCAACAGAATCATGTCCATTTTCTTCTCCAATAACACCTAATTCTGTTTGAATAGTTGTTGAATGAACTCCATATTTATGGAATACATTTTTAACGTCTTGAACAATTTCCATAACACGACAACGATCATCTTCATTTAAGAATAAATGGATTGTAGCAATATTTGTTTCATTGGCTAACTGCCATAAATGAAATTCATGAATTGAATCAACACCATTAACAGCTAAAATATCTCTTTTTAATTTTTTTATTGAAACATTTTGTGGAACTCGTTGCATTAAAATTTTAACACAAGAATATACTAATGGTGTTCCTGAACATATAATAACACATGCAACAATTACTGATAATGATGGATCAAGATAATATTTCCAATCTCCATCAATGAACCAAACACAAAGAGCAACTGCAACTGCAACAATACTTCCTAAAGCATCTCCCATAACATGTAAGAAAACTCCTTTCATATTTAAATTTTGATGGTGATGATGTTCTTTTTTCTTTTTATCTTCTTTTTTGGTTTCAGTATCAATAGCAACTTCTTTTACATCATTTTCTTTCATTTCTTCTTCATGACTTTCATGTCTTTGATACCCTTCATGAGAATGTTTATGTGAATGTCCATGTGAGTGTCCATGAGAATGTCCATGAGAATGTCCATGATGGTCATGGAATAATAACATAGCAGCAAGATTAATGAATAAACCAATAGCAGCAACAATAAGCATAATTTTTGGTTGAGTAATTTCTTCAATATCAATAAATCTTTGAATAGCTTCAATAATAATAAAGAAAGCAACAGATAATAAAAAGACACCATTTATAAGAGCACCAACAACTTCAGCACGAACAAAACCATAAGTTAAACGTTTAGAAGCTTTCTTTTTTGCTAATAAAATAGCACCAAGACCAATTACTTGTGATAAAAGATCACTTAACATATGAAAAGCATCAGCAAGAAGAGCTAATGAATGAATAACAATACCTGTAATTAATTCACAAAGGAAGAATAAGAGATTAACAATTAATAAAAACAATAATTTATAAACATTAACATCTTTATACCAAACATCTTTTTTAGGATGTTCAAGTAGTTGTTGAGTTTCAGTAGTAAATGATTTTAATTGAACAGGCTGATCTAAAATAGTTTCTTCAGAAGTAGAAGGATCACTTGATTCTTGTTTAGGTTCTTGAGGTTCAGGTTGAACGACTTTAGTATTCATGACTTGAACTTTTAAGATGAAAGAGTTGTATAAATAATAGAAGAAGGTCCAATTTAAAAAAGAAATAGTAAATTTCTAAAACAAAACTAGTTTATTTGTCCTAAGTAGAATATTCTTTTATTATCTTTTTTTAAATTTTTTTATTGAAAAAGAATTTTCTCGAATTTTGAATATATCAGAGTTTACCCTTTTCGATTTTTTTTTTTTATTTTTTATTTAATATTTTTGGTATTTAAAATTTTTGGTATTTAAAAAACCCTAAACCATAATTTAAAAAAAATAAAAAAGAAAATAAAGAAAATCAAATATTTTAAATTTAAATGTACATTGATTCTTTCCTTGTTATATAATTAGATTATATAACACCTATTAGGATCATAGAATGAACAAGTAATTACAGTCAAAAGTTATAGAACTGTTGACCGGAAAACCTTGGAATATTTAATTTTTAAAATAATTCATTTAAAATTTGTTGAATGTCTAAAAGACATTGTTTAGAAAGGTCATTAATAGTAAATTCGATATCCATTTCATCTTTATTATTTTGAATTTTTGTTTCATTAATATTTAAATTTGAATGAATAATAATATCATAAATTCGTTCTAATTGTTCAGGAGTTGCATGAAAGAGTTGATTATAAAGAGGAATAGAAGTTTGTTCTTCATAAATACAATTACAAGGTGAATCTGATGATTCTAATAATTTTAATTCATCATTAATATATTGTGAAGTAGAATCACCCCAAAGAATATTTTCAAATCCAGTTTTAACCATAGAATTTACTTGATTTTTAATTTCTTTTGAAATAGTTGGATTAGCATTAAGTTTCCATTTAAGTTTATTTAATTTAACCATCATTAATTCTAATGTTGTTACAGAAAATAATTCTTCATAGTGTCCACTATAAAGAACATCTCCATTTGGTATAGCAATTAACATTTGTTTAATTTGAGTAACTTTATCATGTTTCAATTCATTCATCTTCTCTTTTACTTTTTTAGTTATTAAAATTTATTATTAAATGTATTATTTTTATTTTTATTATATTTTTATTAT
>NW_008578459.1:0-8481 GCF_000257125.1 Entamoeba nuttalli P19 | reverse complement strand
ATGTTGTAATAAAAGAATAAAATTAATTTAAGAATGAACTTCATCAAATCAAGTAAAAACTCAATCAAGTAAGTATTTTACTACTTTTAATTTAATAATTATTGTTAGACTTTATTTCCTAAAACCCAAAACTGAAAGAATAACAAAAAAAAATTAAAATTAGTTTTGTGAGTCAATAAGTCTTTTTGTTTCTTCATTTTGGGAGATATCTGGAGATTCAATTTTTTTATGGTGTTTATTACACAAATAGAAATCAATGTAGTCATACTTGATTTGCATAATAACAAGTAATGAGTGCTGAATTAAAGAAACTACAGAAGAAAGAATTGTTGTGACATGTTGTTCAGTAGAGAAAAACATAAAGCATAATACAACTAGAAAACCAATTGTTTGAAAAGTATTAGCACTTAATGACATTGAACCACCACTTTTTGTTGAAAAAGTTTTCCAAAGTTGTGGAAGATATTCAACGAACGTTACAACTGAAGAAAGAATACCGAAAACATAAGCAAAATAATAAGTAAATGGTTCACAGATACCGATTTTAGTTAAACTAATAAACACCATAATTAAGGCAAAGACAAAGAATAAAATAATAATAATATAATAAAGAATTACCCGTTTAAAGGCAAGTGAGTGTTTGCCTTGATAAAATAAAAGGAACAATGTATATTCAATAAATCCCATTATTACAAGTGAGACAAACTGAAAATATGAAAGAAGTGGAGGAAGACATTTTGATAAACCAATATCAGAACAACTTTCCATAAAAGGAAAATTTAAAATAGTTGAGTTTGTTGTAGCAAATATTTGATTACAAACCATTAAGAAAAGATAAGTTGGTGATAAACCTTCACTTGTCTTTTTTCTAATAATCTTAATAATTTGAGGAAGAATAGAGACTGTAGTAAATATAAGAATTAAACTTCCAATGATAGTTTCGAGTGTAGATAATTCAGGGATATACCAATACTCATCTGAGCCACTGTGCTCTGTATCACAAGCATCTATACCACTAGAAATAACAAAATGGATAAAAAAAGTAATTAAAATGAAGTAATACCTCATTTTGAATTAAACAAGAAAATAATAACTAAAATTATTTTTTTATAACAAAACAAATAAACTATAATTTATAATAACAAAAACTAAAAAACTTGAAGAAAATGAAATTAAACGATTTAATTGGCAATATCCAAATAATCTCTGATTTCTGATGGTGTTAACACTTTAAACCCATTTTCTTTTGTACAAAGTCCAATTTCAATATTATGTTCATTCATTTCTCCTTCAAACCCCTCTTTTAATGCTAAAATAGCAGTATGAATAGCATCTTCTAACTCAATATCATCATGATATCGCTTTTCTAAGAATGTCTTAACTGATGCCATATTCTTTCCAAGTGCTGTTGCTTTCCAAGTCCAAAATGACCCACTTGGATCAACTTGATATAAACGTGGTGTTTTACCATCAAATCCTGCAACTAACACACTGACTCCAAATGGTCTAACACCTCCTTTTTGAGTATATTCTTGCATTAAATATGCTAACTTTCTTGTCATCATTGAACAATTTATATCTTCTTGATATTCTAACCAATACTTTTGTCCTTCTTTTCTTCCTTTTTTTACTAATACTCGAGCGTCAGGTCCCATTCCACTACTTACCATTCCAACACTATCACATAAATGATTAATTTTTTGTATTGACTCACTTATATACATTGGTGGTAATGACTTTTCTACTGCTAATACAATTCCATCTTTAGCTTTAATACCGACACTAGTTGAACCAGCAGAAATAGCATTAAGTGCATATTCGATTTGAACTAATTTTCCGCTGGGACTGAATGTTGTTAATGAAAATCCATAATCATCTTCTCCTCCTTCCATAGTTAATTTGTTTGACTTTTTATAATTCTCTTTTTTTAAGTTCATTTTATTATTTTTATTATTTATTTTATTATTTATTTAATTCTCTAATACTTCAACACAACCACAAGAAAAACAAATTCTTAAAAAATTAAATAACACAAAAATTTAGAAATATAACAAATAAACTGTGAATTGTTAGTAGGGAGTTAAATTTCCTTTTCTGAAAAAAAGGAATAATTTGCTTAAACAACAACACATCCTTCTTTGCTTGTTTTTTCCTTTTCTTCAGCTCTTCCACGAACAACGTCAATTGCTACTTTAAAAGTTTCTTTTACATTAGATCCTGTTTTAGCACTACATTCACAGAAAGCAGCAGCACCAATCTTTGTTTTCAATTCTTCTCCCTTTGCAGTTGAGATACAATCTGTACTTTTGTCTTTTCTTCGATCACTTTTTGTAGCAACAAGTACAACCTTTGCATCTTTACAGAAGTGAGTTACTTCTGAAATCCACTACTTATTAATGACTGTCTTTTCAATTGAGAAACAAGAAAAAATGCAATGCATAAATAATAACAAGCAAGTCAGAAGAAATAAAACATAAACAAACTTTAACTTCTATATTCTCAAATGAATTTTGGTCATCAACAGCATAACAAATGAGAAAAACGTCTGTATCAGGATAAGCTCTATTACGAATTCTATCAAAATCTTCTTGTCCAGCAGTGTCCCACATTTGTAAATTAATATGACCTTTCTTATATGATACTTGTTCGACAAAATTTTCAAATACAGTTGGTACATAGTCTTCAGGGAAAGTATTTAAACGGTATCGAGTTAATAAACATGTTTTTCCGACAGCACCATCACCAACAATGACTAATTTCATACTATTTTGCTATAGACGTTAACTAATTTACTCACTTTTTTTATTCAATATATATACTTACAAACTTGCTCCTCCATTTCTTCTTTTTAAGATATAGAATTTTTGTTTATAATCTCTTTATTCTTTTTTCTTTAATTTTCTCTTAAAACACAAAACATAAAATTTGTGATTTAAATAAACCCTCAACAAGTTTTAAATAGATGTGAAATGAATTATTTTGAAATAGAAAGAAACCCTAAAATTTAAATATTCATATCATTTGATTGGGGCATAGGAATGGACAGAAATTCACGAAAAGCACGAAAAGCAAATAGAGTTGATATGAGTAAACATTTTGTTAATAGCAAAAAGACATTAACAACACCAATTGAAGTTAAAGAAGATGAAGAAAATAATGATGAATTAATGGAAGAGCTTGAAGATGAGTTTGACGCTGAAGTTGAACCTGAAGAAGAGGGAGAAGAAGAGATTGTACAAAATGAGGAAAAAGAAACAAAAATGGATGATGGAATTGAAGAAACCGATTTAGGAGACATAAAAGGATTTGAAAAGGATGTTATTGAAGACCCAGAAGATAATGTAAAAGTTGAAACTGAAGTATATATTCCCAATCAAACTAATCCACAAGCAGAAAATGCTATGGAAGAGGAAAATGTTGAATTAGAAGTTTCTGGTGGAGCTTACAAAATGCTTCATGAATTAAGTCTTGAATGGAGTTGTTTATCCTTTGATATCATCCCAGATACATTAGGTGCTTTAAGAACTACTGCCCCATATACTTTATATTTTGCTGCTGGGACAAATGCAGCTTCTGGAAAAAAGAATAAGGTGTATACTGTCAAAGCTGAAGGAATGTGTATCACTCACCAAGATGAAGAAGATGAAGATGATAGTGAAAACGCTGATCCTCTAAAACCAAAGATAGAAGAGGACCTTGATTATACTGACCCAATATTAACTACTTCTAGCGCTTTAATTCCTTGTGGAATTAATCGATGTAGAACAATGAAACAAAGACCTGGAATTGTTGGACTTTGGGGAGAGGATGGAAATGTTTATATCTATGATATGTCATCTCATATTAAAGGTGTTGATGGTGGAATAGTATCAAGTGGAAATGAGTTAAAGTCAACTTTACATCATAGATGTGAAGGGTTTGCATTAGATTGGTCACCTGTTGTTGAAGGAAGATTAATTACAGGAACATTAAATGGTAGAATTATGTTATGGGAAGAAAGAGGAGGAGAATGGAGAGGAAGTCCAGAGAGTTATATGGGTCATAAGAGTAGTGTTGAAGATCTTCAATGGTCACCAAAAGAAGCTGATGTATTTTTAAGTTGTTCTGTTGACCACACGATTAGGTTGTGGGATGCTAGAACAAAGAAACAGTGTGTTAAAAGTATTATTGCGCATAATTGTGATGTTAACGTAGTAAATTGGAATAAAATTAATCCCTTTTATATTGTTTCTGGTGGGGATGATGGAGAGCTTAAAGTTTGGGACTTTAGACAATTTGATTTTCCTTATGCTACATTTAATTGGCATAAAAAAGCAATCACTAGTGTTGAATGGTGTCCACATGATGAAAGTTCATTTTTGGCATCAAGTGAAGATGACTCAATTAGTTTCTGGGATATATCAATGGAAGCTGATAGAGAAGTTGCTGAAGAATATCATATTCAAGAAATTGAACAAATTCCACCACAGTTGATGTTCCTTCATCAAGGGCAAAAAGGAATCAAAGAAGCACATTGGCATGAACAAATACAAGGAGTTGTTGTATCAACTGCATGGGATGGAATGAATATTTTCCAACCATGTAATTTCTAATTCCCTTTTATAATAATTGAATGAACTTTGTGAAACAATATAATAATACCAAATACTTTTTAATATAAAATTATTGATGTATCTTATTTATTTACAAAGGATAAAAAGAAATGATTAACAAATTATTCAATTTCCAAAGACAATATCGATTTGTTCTTTAGATGCTTTTGATTTAAATTCATTGCATAATATATCAGCATCCCAGATTAATTGATAGTCAAATACATTTGTTAGTGTTAATGTGAATTGCATCATAATATCAAAATCTAAGTCTTGAGTTAAAATAAATTCACGGTGCATACTTAGTATTGCAGCCATAACAAATAAAAACATTTTATCTTCTGGTTTTGCAAGAATAAAATCCCATACTCTCTTAATGTCTTGTGGATTTAATTCACGCTTAAATAATAAAGCAATACTTCTCCAACAAAACATATAATCAACTTGAGCTTTACTAAAGGCATCTGCTATTTCTTTATCAAGAACTTGAATAATTACTTGAAGTTTATTAAGACTTGCTGATGCGTTTGTTTGAATAAGATAAAATGGTCTTATTAGTTTCATAATTAAATAAAAAATGATAAATGACTCTAATTCATTTTTACTATATTCCATACATAATGCACAAATTTCATTCATCCCTTGTACATACATTGTTTCCATATCATATATCCCGTAACACATTAATATTCTTTTTAGTGCCTCTACAGGTTTATCTGTCCATTGAACATTGTTTAATACAGTTCTATTTAAATCTTTTTCAATTTGTGTTTCAATTGAATTAATGTCTTTCCATCTTTTCTTTTGTTCAGGAAAGAAAGAATTCCATTGTAATTGAAGTGTTTCATATTTCTTTTTCCAAAGGTTTAATACATCATTTTTTTTTGAATAGTCTTTCATTTCTCCTTCACAAATCATCCAAGCAATACACCTTGATTCATCATCACATCCAACATATTTAACAGCATTTTTAACTTCGTTCATTTGATTATGTACTTCAATATATTTAATAGTGCAAGAAGAAATATCTAATGTATGACTATTCATCCATTGTTTTCTTGAAGTAATTCTAATTGGGTCTTCATTAACTTTTTTAGTATACAAACAAATCATAGACATAGATTTTCTAAATGATTCATTATTACATAATTTAGTTTCAACCTTATAATATCCTTCTTTGTCATCTCCTTTATCAAGAATTAATTTAATTCCCTTTTTACTTATACTTTTCAACATAAGTTCAATACCTTCGCTTGATTCAAATTGATATATAGGAATACTAAATGGTAAAACACTGCTAAATTCGAACGAAACTTCATAAATCATTTGTGGCATTAATAATGAACTTTTTCTTGTTTGTTTATATTTAATACCAATACAATCTCTAAAACAAAAATCCACTTTATATTCATTAATATCATTTACTGGATTTTGCCAATGTCTTGATAAAAGATCAAATATTGACTCCATTTTAATTGGAATAAAATCAAAATATACAAATCCATTTAACTATTTTATTGAGTTTTATGTTTATTCTTTCTTTTATTTAATTTATATTGTCAATAACAAACTGATGTTAAATTAACTACTCCTTTG
This sequence comes from Entamoeba nuttalli P19, assembly GCF_000257125.1. Taxonomy (NCBI): domain Eukaryota; phylum Evosea; order Mastigamoebida; family Endamoebidae; genus Entamoeba; species Entamoeba nuttalli. Next base: position 2,293 of record NW_008578459.1, on the reverse strand, counting down.
ACCATCCACTGATCATTAACTTTAACACGAACATCTTGAATAAATCCTAACAATTCTGTCTTACTATTCATATGATGTGTATGTTTTACACTAAGTACAATCCCACTTGGTATTTGTGTAGATCCGTTGGATTGTGTAGGTTCATCAAAAGAATTATCTTGATTTTTAGATGTACGAATTGCTTGACGAGGTTTATAGTCTATTTTCTTTTCTTCAATTTCTTCTGTTTTTGTGTTTCCAGTAATTAAAACAATATCTTTTGTTGTTTGTCTTCCTTGGTCTTTTGTATTGTTATTTTCATGACTATTTTCTTTATCAACTCCTTTCTTCCCAGGAGTTGTTGGAGTTGAATTGCTAAGGTCTTCTTTACTTTTAGATTTTGTCTTTGAAACCATTTGAAGTAATGATGGTGATTTTCTTCCACTTTTATCTTCTTCAACAATAACTGGAAAATGACCTTTGTTATTTTGTTCTTTTTTTAATGTCTTAACTCGATTTTGTGGTAATGGTTTTGCAAATTTGCGTTGTTCTACCAACGGACGTTCATCACTCATTTTCTTTAAATTTCCAAGTTTTATATTTTTTTATTTAATTTTTTTATTTTAGAATTTATTTTCGATTGAGGGAATAGAACAAATTTTGTTGATCGTCGTTTTACTTAATATTATTATAACAACTGAATAATGGAAAGAATAACCCGTAAAGTAAAGAATCAATAAAACATTAACTAATTAATTGATTATTATTTTTGAAGATGTTTCAAAAAAACACACTAAATAGATGACATAAATAATTCAATACCATAGAGTAAAAATGGTTGATATATTAGTATTAAATCTATAAACTGTAAAGATGAGAAAGAAAAAGAAAGGAGTAGCCTAAAAGATAAAAAAGATACAGAGCAAAATTAACACTATCAAAAAGTATTTTATTGTTATTCCTTCCCTGAAGAAGTTAATACTACCTATATGCGTTTTATTAAATAAAAATGAATAAATTAAAGTTTTAGTAGATACTGTTTTTTTTTCTTCATTTTGTTCAGGTGAGATTATTTCATTCATTATCTTCAGACTATTATTCATGACATACTTCTATATCTATATTTTACAACAATTATTTCATTAGATATTTCGTTGCTATTTCATGTTCTTATTCATTATTTTTCACAATTATTTCATATTGAATTATAATGTCTTGTTCTTTCATTATTCTTTAATGACTAATCCATTTATTATCATTATTATTGTAATTACTTTTATTTTAATTTATTAAATTGTCTTAATTTTTTGGAATATTTTATCCATTTCAAGGTTATTAGTAAATGTCAGAATTATCTTTTTTATCACTTCCATTTATCATGTCATTTATTATTCTTTGTTTTATCTTCTATATAAATGTCTAGTCTTTTATGAAATATTCACTTTTATTGATTATTTTGTTTCAATTCATTGAATATTTCTTTATTTTCTCTTCTTCTTTTGTCTTTAATAATTTCATTTTTATTGTTGTTTAATTTCAATTTATTTTCATGTTTTATTCTCCATTTTTTCATTACGTTTATTTTATATTTCAATTTGGTTATTCTCATCATTTGACATATCAATTATTAATTCATGTTTAATTTGTATTTTCATATTTACAATATAATTTATTATTATATCTTCAATTGTTGTTATTTTGTCATTACAAATATTGTAACATTTCATTTATTATATGTTGTAAATATTTATTTGTTAATTTCATACAAATATACATTTTTCTTTCATTAAATGCATTGTTTATATTCATTTCTTTTTATAATAATAATATTCATTAATTAGTTTTTTTTAATTTGATACATTATCATATTCATTCTATTTATAATGAAATAAATCAATGAAATAATAGAAATAAAATGATTAAATATTCATTTTATATTATTCCTCTTTTATTATTATTATTTCTTTTTGTTTAATAAAAAATAACACATTGGGTGTGAGCATTTTTATTTCATTTCAATTCCTGTGATACATTTTGATGTGAAATATTCTGTATATTCTTTCACCAAAGTACATTTGTTATTCCTTTATATGAAAATGAATGTTGATAACAATATAACTATGTTTTATACTTTTTTTTATAAACATAGGGATCTCCATAACCAAGTACAAACTTAAACATATATATTCATCTGATTGATTAAATAGATAAGATGTTTATTTTAGTTTAATATCAAATTTCATAATTATTTTCATTCTTCCCTTTGACTCTAATGAAAAAGAAGAAAAAAAGACTTTGAATCATTTATATAAAT
>NW_008578458.1:0-679 GCF_000257125.1 Entamoeba nuttalli P19 | reverse complement strand
AAGAAGAAGAAGAAGAAAAACATATTAAACAAAAACAACTTATAATTAAATCAAATTCATTACAATTTAATGATACTTCTTTTAGTCAAGACGTTGAAAATAAACAAAGAGAAATTACATTAACAAATGTAAATAATAATCATCATATTAAAATAGAGAAAAAAAGAGGAGAAGGAGAAAATGAAAAGAAAAAAGAACAACACCACAAAAAATTAAATATTGAATTAAGTAAACCAAAAGAAGTTAAAAAAAAGGAAAGTCTAACATCTCTTTTCTGTGAAAAAGAAAACAAAAAGAAAAGAATTAAAAGTACTACGGCAGATAAAGTTGGAACATATCATAAAATAAATAGAAAAGATTCTCTCAATGAAATAACTCCAAAAATTAATCAACCAAGCAAAATACCTATTATTGAAGATTCAAAACAAAATAATTCACAACCAGATGATGTTCTTATTGAAGAAGAATTAAAAACAAATAATACTCAATTCCAACGAAAAAAAAATAATAAAAAGAATAATAAGAAGAATAAAATTCATATCCAAGAAGATGCTAATAAACAAATACTTCTTTCAATACTTCTTTTAGAACATCCATTTGTTTCTATGATATTACTTACTGTAACATTGATTCTTATAGGACTTATAATGATGTGGTGGATTTCTGACTATGATGATGA
>NW_008578457.1:0-788 GCF_000257125.1 Entamoeba nuttalli P19 | reverse complement strand
CAAAGAGTTTAAAAAGTATTTTTTATTAAAATAATTTAAATGATAATACATGTACCAACAATAACCTGATACACAATAGAAAGTAATTTTCAAAATAAGTTTTTCATGTTTCTTCTTTAAGTATTTATTAAGTTACACTTTATTGTAAAGATAAACCATTTAATTTATAACTCAAATATAGTACTTAAATGATCAAATGAATAAGTAAACACCTCTAAAAAAGAATTTCATAATTATAAAAAAAGACTTAAATAACAAATAATTGTAAAATATATTAGTCATATTATATACCCATTGGCTTATGGATATTTAGCAGAACTTATCTTATGATATTAATATTTGTATGTTTAAAGCCAAGAACCATTTCTTGAAGTAATTTTTAAATAATTTAAACAAATAAGTAGTAATGCTTCGTATCACATATATAAAAATGTTAAAGAAAATAAATTATTCCAAATATAAAATTACAATTATTTTAGTATTTATAAAAATTATTCATAACAACGTTTTATTTTCTTATTATTCCAGAAAAATAGAAACCTAAAACAACGTAGTTTTAAATTCGATAATCAGTAAGAATGTTAATTTACTCATCTAGAATTAAAGTTAGCATGACCAGCCTTTGGAAGCTTAGCATTTGACTTCTTATAAGTGTTAGTAGCCTTCTTTCCATTAGCTTTAGCTTCTTTTCTTGCGGCTTCTTTCTTTGCAGCATTTTCAGCTTTCTTTTCTTTAATTTCCTTAATGGCAGCGTTTCTCTTCTTAGCAAGAACTTCAGATGATTGAGT
>NW_008578456.1:0-215 GCF_000257125.1 Entamoeba nuttalli P19 | reverse complement strand
TAATTATTTTACACAATTAGATTAGACACTCTTTATTGATTATTTCTAATTTTTAAAATAAAAATACACTTTTATTTCTTCTTTTCGTATTTTATTATCTTTTTTGTTTTATTACTTTTTATATTCTTGTTATCTTTTTCTACTTCTTCATAATTTTATTTTTATTATTTCTTTTTTCGTTGTTATTTATATTTGTTTCTTCTATTATTTATCAA
>NW_008578455.1:0-1314 GCF_000257125.1 Entamoeba nuttalli P19 | reverse complement strand
ATTACAAAGAAAAAAGAGGATGTATTGTTTGCTTTCTTATGTTCATTGTTCAGTTTTATGAGTCTTAATGATGGTAAAAATTACACACTTTCTCTTTGTAAAACAATCAATTGATATCGATTTTAAAAAAATGTTAAGAGCTGTATAATTATCTCATATAATAATTATTAATGGTAAATGAAAAATAGTAATGACAAATACAACAAGAGAAGAATAAATAAAATAAATGTGTTATTTTGGTATTGTTTTTAATTTTTATTCCATTTATATTATTCTTAATTCATTTTCATTTATTATTTATTTCTTTATTCTTTCTTGCATATTCTTGTTATTTATAAGTATATATTTTTGATAAGTTGTCTTTTGAATTTATTTCCTTGTTTATGTTGTAATTCTTTTGTTTATATTATTACATTATAAATATTAAATATTCATTATATTAACTTCTTTTATATTTGTTATAATTATATTTATTGCACATTATATCAATTCTCTTTTATATGAAATATTGCTTAGTATATAATATAATATTTTACTTACATTTATTATTCATGTTTATTAGACATTATTTATTTTATTGTTTTGTTTTTAACATACTAATGCAATATTTTTATATTCCAAATTTCATTAAATAAGAATCATCATTCAATTACTGTTTTTCGTTATATATCATCGTATTATAATATAGTTTAAATTATTTAATTGTTAAATTATTTCTAAATGTTACTATGTTTATAAAATCATTAAATGAGCATGGATCATAACAAAGGATATGAAAAATGTAATTAAGGTTATATTGTAGTAAAATGTTAAAATAAAATAAACATTCAAAGTCATTAAAAAGAATAAAAAGAATGAACAAGTAAGAAATATTTGAAATAGTAAGAAATCAATACGAAATGATGAATATTATATAAAAGATTAATTCACCAATTGTATTTTAGTTATAATCAACAAATTTATATCAACTTTTATTAGAATTATTTATTTTTTATATATGAATATTATATTTAGAAAAGTGTTTTTATATTTTGTTGTATGGTTTTAAAAAGAGAATACTGTGTTGATCATCTGATATTTGTTGAAATTAACAATAATATAACAATAATATCTAAAAGATAATTGTTGATAAAACAGTTCATATGATAAAATCTTGATTAGAAGATACAAATATATATAATGACATTCTTAATAATGATGTAATTTGTAAGAGAATAATGAAATATATTATAACAATAAAATAAATGCATTTTAAATAGAATTTATGAAAAGAAAGAATTAGTATCATAAAGAAGCGAATAAATTATTATTATT
>NW_008578454.1:0-341 GCF_000257125.1 Entamoeba nuttalli P19 | reverse complement strand
ATTTAGATGCATTATTTCTTTGATAATTTTCGTGCACATAAGAAACAAACTATAATAAATCAACAATGTTCAAAACATTAAACAATAATCTTTCAAATAAAATTAAGAAACGAGTCAAAATATACAATCAAAAGTTAATTGAGAGTTAAATGAAATAATAAACATTAATAAACGATAATTTCATTATGAAGAAATAAAAATCAATTCAAAAATAAGAATAAAATGGAGTAATAAATACACATAAAAACACACAATACTTCAAAACAAACAATAAAATAACAATATAATAAGACATAATGACAAAGAACAAGATAATGATATAATGAATTAAACAAAGAAAT
>NW_008578453.1:0-1773 GCF_000257125.1 Entamoeba nuttalli P19 | reverse complement strand
AATACTTAATTAATTGATTATTATTTAAAAAAAATTAAAAGAAATAGTAATAAATAACATACAAGAATTAATTTAAATCAAAGGTACCTTCTATTATCATTTTTCTGTCATTTAAAGTATCTTCTAATTGTTTAATCTTTTCTTCTTTGGTTTGAATTTCTTCTTTTAATTGACTATTAGAATTTTCAATATGTTGAATCTTTCTATCGTTGTCTTGAAGTAAATTTCTTAGTTGTGTATTTTCTTCTTGATACCTTTTTAACACTGAACTCATTTTTGCCAACTCTTTCTTACTTTGACTTTCATTTTCGTTAGCGAATTTTGTTCTTTTTCTTTCATATTCTAAATTATTTTCTAATTCCTTATAACGTTGGTCTTTTATATTTAACATATCACCATACCACATAATTTTATTTTTCATATAAGCTATTTCTTCTTCTTTCATTTTTAATTGATCTCTTAATTGGTCAATAACCTCTTGAAAAGAGCCTTCAGTTGGTGGTGTATTTCCTTTTATTCTATAGTCTCTAGTCAAATGATTATTAGAGGCTGAATTACTTATTGTTGAGACATTACCTTGAGGAATCCCAGAAAATGGTGTTTGAAATGTAGGAGAATATGGATGATTTGTTGTTGTCGTTTTAGGGGTTGTTTTTTCAATTGGACTATTTATTTGTTTTTGGGGAGTATATGTACTCTTTTTTGTTGTGTTTGGAACTTCTTTTTGTTTCTTTGTCATCCCTGTATCAGGTTTATGTTTTAAAGGGTCAAAAGGAACAGGATTTCCTATCAGATTGCAATGACCTTTTTTTTTAAAGTCATGAAGAGTTAAAAGCTCTTTTCCAGACACTTTTTCAGAACTTACAGAACCAACTTCAATAAGATCATAAATACTTAAATTTACGTTTTTCCTTTCTTGATAATTAGAGCAATCTAAATAACATGAACAAAAAGTTGTTCCATCACTTACTTGAACAAAAAGATATTTTGTCCCTTTTTCAAAATTAGAATTAATCCCTTTAATTTGGAGTGTAGTTGGATCAGTTTTTATTTTATAATGTTGTAGAATAGGGATTATATTTGTTGTTAAATAATTAGTACCCTTAACAGGAGGTATTGACATGAATTAATAATTCTTTAGTCCATTTAAATTTATTATTTTTTTCTCATTATTTTTGGAAAACCCTTAAGGGTTACTATTTTTTTTCCGAAAAGATAAGAATAAATATTCATACAATTTAAGTTATTTAGTGAATAATTCTTGACTTAAAGTCTCAACCATTTGATGTAGTTTTAATCTAAATACATCTTCAATTACTTGTATTTCCTCTGAACTTAATTTCTTTTTTAATTCCTCCCATTTTTCGTTTATTGATGGGGGTAAAGGTTGGGCTTGTAATGTATTTTGTGGGATATTACAATTATCCTCACTACTTTCACTAGTCCTTCCATCTTCACTATTATTTAATAATTCATCTTCATCATCATAATTTAATGGCCCAACTGACATAGCAAGTAATTCAGCTACTTTTCCAATATCACCACCAGCTTGATTAATACATTCATCAACAATAGATTGATCTAATTTGGGAAATAATATTAAAGGAACAGGAGGAGTATTAGAAGGGTTATTCATTTGAATTTTTGTAGTTAATTCAAAACCTAAAAGTTAAAAAAACAAAGACATTAATTATCAACATCAGAAAGACTTCCTTTTTGATAGTCTAAATCAGCACTAATTTGAAAATTATTCATACTTGAAATCTTTTTATA
>NW_008578452.1:0-391 GCF_000257125.1 Entamoeba nuttalli P19 | reverse complement strand
AAAAATGGGATATGGAATAGATTGTATAAAATATGTTGAAAAAGAATAAACAAAAAAGAATTAAAAAAACATATTAGAAGAAGGAAAATAAAGAGACGAAGAAAATAATAAAATAGATAAAAAATAAGTTTCAATAAGAATACATCAATAAATGGAGAAATAAGAAAGTAAGAAGTGAAAGGTTAAAAGAACTTGAAGGTAAAATGACAGACAAAAAGAAAACAAATAAAGTAGGGAAAACAAATAATAATATAAAGATGACATATACTCAAATAAAGAAAAGCAAGAAATAATGGAATAAGGAAAGTAATTTTGACAAATAAACCATAATATACAATATATAATATCTGTAATAAAATACCAACAATAAATCATATCATTCTCAATTGTA
>NW_008578451.1:0-372 GCF_000257125.1 Entamoeba nuttalli P19 | reverse complement strand
AAAAAAATGAACAAACAAAAAGAAGACAATAAATAAATTGACTATTTTGTTAATTAATGACTGAATTAATATTTTTATTCTTATAAAAACCAACAATAAACTACCAATTATGTATTTTGATTAATATTACAGTTGATATATTCTTTATATTAATCATGTGTAATTCACTTTCTCCATCTTCGTTTAAGTTATTAATAGGAATTTAAATTAAAATTAGATTATTTCCTTTTGTTTTATTATTTTCATTTTTCTTAATTTACAAATTTCATATATTTATTCTTGTCTTTTATAATCTGTTATTTCTTTTATTATTCTTTTGTATGTTATATTTCTTCTTATTTCCAATTACTATATTTATCTTTTATTGTCTTT
>NW_008578450.1:0-1228 GCF_000257125.1 Entamoeba nuttalli P19 | reverse complement strand
AAATTAAATTATATTTTTTGAAGTTCTTTTGGTTTAAAAAACAAATAAGAACCTATGATTGAAATTTCAATTTTTCAATTAAAATAATTCTTCAATTTGTTAGAAAACTTTGATAATAAGTTTTAGTCATTTTTCTTTGCTTCAATACTTTTGTCTGGTATGGTGTTTGGCTCTTTAGGCTCTGTTGGATCTGGACGCGTTGGTTCTTCATGAACAAATAAATACATACTGTAAAATATACATACAGCCAATGTCATTCCAATAGCAAATAATACTACAAACAGATAGGGAAGATCTGCGGTAAATTTCATTGACTCAATTTGGACTAGGTCTATTCCAAACAATAGTCTAATGTAAATATCAGGTAATGATGATTGGAACAAAGCAAACAAATGACAATGTACTGGAACTCCAATTATTGCATACATAACATTGAAAAGGTTAATTGGAACTAATGGAATAAATGTGTCAAATAATTGAAGAGCAGCCAGATACCATCCAAATTTATAACAGAACGCTCGTACTTCAACTAGCTGTTTGCTAAAACAAGAAATAATTGACCCAATAAAATAAAACATTCCATAATATATAAAATTAGCAATGAGTAGTGACGTAACAGAAAGGAAAAATGAAAGTATTGGAGTTGTTCTGAAAATGTATGTTAGTATCATATCAAAATACTGAGCTGTGTCATTATTTACTATATGTGCCGAGACTGTTGTAAAATACAAGCTAAAATAAATAGCAAATTTACTTAATGGCTTCTCGATATTTTCCATAATATTTTCAATTCTTAATGAAAGATGCTTTGACGTTGCTAAATCTATTTCATAGTTTAATACACGGTCAATATCTTCTCTACCCAAATAAATCAGCACTTCTTTTAATACAATAAGAAACTGTTAAACAATAAAGTCTTAATCAAACACAATATACAAACTTCGAAAACATTCTCGTTGCAATAGTTTTATAAAATACTGTTGTAGGAATAAAAACACATACCAACGCAGTGAAGATGAAAATAAATGAAATGCAATTAAATAACAAAACTTTTCCGTTCATCTATCACCAACTGATATATTGAGATCCAATGAAAATCTTTTTGTGTTTATTCCAGAGATTATATTTTTAGGTTTATTATCGGTTTAAACTTGTTTGAGATCTGCAATAGAATTTTTTGTTTATTCATTTCTTTTTGGAAAACAAGATATCATCAACTCAGTTGATT
>NW_008578449.1:0-819 GCF_000257125.1 Entamoeba nuttalli P19 | reverse complement strand
TTTTTTTTATAAATGATTGTTGTTTGTAAAAGAGAAAAGAAGATAATTTTATGGAATTACAAAGTCACTTTATGGTTAAATCATCAGTGAATAAAAATTGTGTTGATTTATTTGGAAACAATAATAAAGAAGAAGTTGTTAAAAAGAGAATATTTAATTTGATAAAATATTATGACAGTATTTTATTTTTAAAGTGGTGATATTAATGTTTTGTTCTTTTTCATTGGTTATTAACTTGAAATATCATTTCTTTTCGTTTTTATTAATCGAACTTATCTTTATTATTTTCTTTATGAGATACATAATTCATTCCATGATTTTATCATTTTTAATTTTATTCTTGTCTCTTCTTGTTTCATTTGTGTTGTCTCTTCACTGGGTAATCAATAATATGTAATATTCGGTAAAATAAATTGCTTATTTGGTTACTGTTTATTCAATTGAAATATCACCCTTCAAATCACCTATTATATGAAAATGTTTGAACATTCATTAAAGATACTAAGACAAAATAAAAAGAATTTGAGCATATCATTATCTATCGTATTAATATTATTAAAATACAATGTATTGAACTGATATAATATTGTTGGTTTAAATATTATCATGTTTAATTAAAAAGGAATTAACTAAACATTACTAAAACTTATCTCTATTATTCATTGTTCTGGGAGATTAATCACATCTCTGTTGTTTATTAACTCTATTGTATATGATTGGTTTTAATCATGAAATTAATAAAATTGTATAGAAGAATAAAAATAATAAAAGATATAAATAAAATAAGACTAAAATAAGATAGAATCAATGATATTGTTA
>NW_008578448.1:0-353 GCF_000257125.1 Entamoeba nuttalli P19 | reverse complement strand
TATTTATTCAGTATACTTCATTTTTAATACGTTTTATATTTTATATAACTTATATTATTGTTTTAATTAATTATAAAATTCAATAGAAATAAAAATGGAATGAAGTATTAGTAAGTATGATTAATAAATATGTTATTGAATTAATTAGAACAGTGATGTATTATTGTACAAGAGTGAAATAAGAAATAACATAATAGATAGATGGTACAGTTAAGAAGGGAATATGGAATATAATTAAAAATCAATAATTCATAAAATCATTGAAACAAAAATAGAAGAACATAAATAAATGGTTAATATAATGTTAATTGATTAATCATTTATCATTGATTAATGAATATTAATTGCATCAT
>NW_008578447.1:0-333 GCF_000257125.1 Entamoeba nuttalli P19 | reverse complement strand
TTGAAACACAAATTGTGAATAATATTTTCACCAATGTGGTATAGCTGATGAAATAACAACAAGAGAAGATGATTTTCCAAAAAAAGAAAGTTAATTCCGAGTTTCATTGAAGAAATAGATATTCAGTATAAGAAGATCACAATAATTGAAATAGACAAACAAAAGAATTGAATCAAATAGAGAAGAAGAAATTTTAACACATTATAAATGTTTTGCTTTGAAGTTAATAGAAAGAAAAATAAAATGTAAACAATAAGAAGATTCAATAAAAAAGATCAATACAAGAAAATGAAAATAAAATACATGATATTAATGAATATAAAGAAGTAATAA
>NW_008578446.1:0-1279 GCF_000257125.1 Entamoeba nuttalli P19 | reverse complement strand
AACAAAACAAAATATGAATATTATTAACAACCAACTTTTTAGATTAATACATTCATACAATTTATTTGTAGAATTAAGGAATGTTGTAATAATAATGATTAAGATTAATTGATATGTAAATAATTTAACTATTTAAGTAACGTCACTAAATCATCAAATTATAAAAGAAGAGAGATAAAATGACTAAACATGGGTTATTTTTTGAAAGTAATATATCATTTAATGACATGAGTGATATTCAAATCATTGAAATGTTTAATAAGAGATGTGAGATTTTAATTCATGCATTGAAAATTAATTCATGACTTATGCCGAAAAAATGTTAATCAATTTGTAGAATATTTAATCGACGAACAAGTGATTTACTTCCTATTGATGAATCAATAGTAATAATATCAGAGAGTATGAGAATTTGTGATTTTGATATTTTTTAATTTCAACAACATGAAATAAGATAGTTCAAGCATTTATTCTAAAAGAATTAAACATTATAGAAGAAAAAAAAAGAAAGAATTGTTAAAACTATTCAAAAAGTAGAGTCTATGGTTTATTTTCAAATATTAAAGAAGAGATAATGTAATTTGTTATTCAAAATACGAGGAGATGAATCAAAATAATATGTACTGAAATATTTACAATGAGTTTTAATAAATTAATTAATATATGAGAATAGAACAGGTATTTTTATTAAAATGAAATGATAATTCATTGAATTGAATAATGCTTTTTATTAAACACGTAGAAAAAGAGTTTTATTATAACGTATGATTATTTTATCTATAATAATCCATTTGTGAAGTTAAAACGTGTAAAAATATATGCACCAACAATTATTTTACTAAAAAAACAAGTGAAGAACATGTTAAAATTATTAAACAGTTATCTGATTTATTATTCTGGACTGTAGTCTTACAAAAAAGTTATTAACATAGTAAAAATGTCTGGTGTTGTTGTAAATATAAATGATATTAGTAATGAAGAAAATAGAAAGAAAGTTTATAATGTCATCAATGACGTGTGTCTTAATCCTATTAGAGTTTATGATGAACAAAGAGCGTTGATACAAAATTAAGAATTAACATTATGTTAAATACTACAATTATCTGAATATATCAAATACCATTGTGTTCAAACAAGACATTAAAATACTGTAATAAACCAACAATACACTTAATAATTATCAATAACTTCTGTCACCTATTCAATTGAAATTCAATAAACAAATAACTTGAATAAATTCAATTATGTTGTTGTTCTAATTTAAATATTAATTTAGTAG
>NW_008578445.1:0-8030 GCF_000257125.1 Entamoeba nuttalli P19 | reverse complement strand
CTATTAATACTTAATTAATTGTTTGTTATTAATAATTTCCTAATAAAGCGTATAGTAATAAATATAGTAAATTTGCTATAATTTAATACTATAAAAACTTATAATAAAAATTGAAAATAAACCATCATTACATGGATAAGGCTCAATCTGATGTGCTTGCCCAATTCCTTGAACAAGAACTAAGCGTTGACCAAAAAGTAAAGAGGATACAAAGAAAAGTATCAGAGTATATGAAATATTATAATTATGAAGAATATGTAGATAATCCAACGAAAAGACTGGAAGAGAAAATAAAAGATGTTGAAGGAGTTTTAGATAGAATGGATGAAACAAAGCAGAGAAGTGATATTGTAATGAGATTTGCACAAGACACAATCAATGATATGGTACATTGGATAGATGATATCAACTCTGTGATAGAGTCTATTACAATATCAACTAATAAAGTTGCAACAAGAAACAATGAATTAGTTTTAAGACTCACAGATATGGAACATCAACTCTTTGAGGAAAAAATAAATGTAGCGCAATCAGATACAGAAAAGAAAGAGATCGAAAGAAAATACAACAAACAAATTAGTGAAGCGAATGAAATGGTGATAGAAAACAAAAACAATACACCAATTATAAACACACAAAATGAAATTATTCAAGTTAAAATAAAAGACGTTGAACTAAGAAGAAAAAATCAAGAATTAAAAGAACAAATAGAACTCCTTAAACAAGAAAACATGGTATTAAAAGAAGAGATAAAGTCAATGCATAAAAAGTTTTAGATAAATTGAAATGTGTTTTTTAAAAAAATGAATTAGAAATATAGGTTATTATTGTTTTATCAATTTAAGCAAGTCCAAACCCAACCGCATTTTCAATTGCAAACAATAATTTTTCTTTCATTATTTCCTTATTTTCGTATGGTGGAAGATGAAGTGCATTAAAACAAGTAGATGCTGTTGGGAATTTTTCTGGGTCACCATAACGATCAATGAAGAAGATGAGATTACCTAATCCACCAACAGGAACACGATCATTTGAAGTAACAAATATTAAGAGTTTTTTCTTTTGTTCTAAAGTCAAAGATTTAGCAATTTCCCAGAAATATTTGATTTGAGGAGAGTTTGGAGTATAATCTTTATATTTTGCATTTCTTTCTAATGCATCAAAGTCATATTCCTTAGTACCACAAATAACCAATTCGAGTTCTTCTGGTCTCATTGACTATAAAATAAATATCATTGGTAATAACCACACACCCTCAATAGTATAAATCAAAAGAAATAAGAAGACATATAATGATTCATCATAACTTACAATTTAAAATAAATAATAACAAACTAATAATAATGGTGATGAAACAACTTGTCTAAATCCTTGTTTAAATGCATCAAACTGTTTTTGAACCGATGATGTACAATAAAAATCAGCATAACGATCAAGATAGAGTTGTAAATTTTGATTTGTAACAATAATGTCTCTTCCACCTGGAATTAATTCGTAACTTCTATTTTCATCAAAATAATTTTGAACTGCTTCAAATGTTAATTGTAATGAAGAAACATCATCAACTTTACTCATTTCTTTTAATTGCATAAGACTATTATAGACCTCAGGATCAAGAATATTATAATCATCAAATGTTAATGGAATATCAAGTAATTTCTTATATAAAATAGATGGAAATGAAATATCAAGAATGATGTTGTTATAAATTGCCAATCCTAATACTATTCCAATTAATTTAAAATCTTGTAAATCATCTGCAAAACTACAAAACCAAAATTGTCTTGTTTTATTATTGTATGTGAACATTCCAAAGTCTACTTTAAATAATTCTTTCACAATTAAACTAAACCACTCTTTTGATACTCCTCCTTGATCAACTCCAACTTCTCCAATGAATTTTATTTTTAATTCTTTTTTCAAATCAATTGGTCGTTTATTAACAAGAGAATTTAATGATGATAAAAGAAGGTTATCTCTATCAATTCTTAATTCAAGATATGGACTGAATAACTCAAAAAAATTATTTTGTATTGCACCACTAAGTGTAAGTTGTTGTTCACACCTATTTTCTTCATGTACTACTAATACTCTAGTATATAACTCGATAATGAAACTATATGATAATAATCCTTCCCTAACAATGTTTAGTATTTTTAATTTATTATTTAAATATGGCTTTATAAAAAACAAACTTGTTTTTAAAAAACAGGTCAAAATCATCACTCCATTCTCTTTTAATATTTATTGAATAAACATAAAAAGACTTATAGTCAATAAATTCATTGGCTATGTTCATTTCGTAAAGTATCTTAAACAAACGAAGAGCATATATCATAAATGGATATTTGTTACTCCTCTGAACTGACCCTTGTTTAAACATTTCATCTAAGAATGAATGAACCAAAAAATGAACTTGTCTTAAATGTTCAGGACTCATTTGACAAAGAAATTGATGTATAACTTCTTTATTAATTGGATTTTCAGTTATTAATTTAAATAAGGCTCCATAATAGTTGTGGTACTTTGTTTGATAAGGAACACAAAGGAATAATACTCGTTGTTCTGGTTGAACTAAAGAAATAGAATTAAAGACTTTTTTGATTGTTTCCGGATTAGACACATTAAATAAAAAGTTCATAAACAAGAAAATTGACTGATGATTAATGTACTCAAAGCCTTTAGGACGAGAACTACAATTATCTGGAAAATCTCTGAAAGAGGCTTTAAGAGAATTGTCATTTAAATATGCTTCAATAGGTAATTGAAAAACATCATTTGGAGTCATTGAATAAATTTGTTTCGGTGTTATAAACTTACAGCATTCTTTATATTCATTGATGGCTGTAAGAACTACAAAGTCTCCCATTTCATTTTCACTAATAGAACTATGTTCAGGGTTTGATTTACAATATGCATTATTACACATTGGATTACCACACCCTTCTTTAATAGAATGGGTAATGTTATCCATCCTTGTTTGTAACTCATCCTCCGAGATTTCCATGATGATTTAGTCAGTTTTATTATTTTTCTTTCTCTCTTTGTCACACATCAATGACGAGATGCCACGTCAGTAATCGATTTTTACTTAGAAGTTTAGTTGAGGTATGAATAATGAAAAAGACTTATTTCAATGATGAATTTTATTTAAGGCTAAGAAAAACTAATTACTAATTAGTTGTATTATTCTTCTTTTTGTATTATTACATGACAGTTCACAAAAGTTAGTATTTGTAGAAAGAATTTTGTAGTTTATGTCTTAGTTCAATAATAACAAGATATAAACACAGTTGGCATTGGAAAATTTAACTTTTATAATGTAATTATAAAGAGTTGATGTGGAAACCAGCTTGGTAAAATTGCCAATACATTATTGCTCTAAGAAAAATGAAAAACAAAACTATTTTTTGTTTTTTTTAGAAAAAGGTGAAGATTATATCTTTTTTTACTATTTCGTAAAGAAAGGATCTTATTAATTTTATTATCCAAGTTAGAATGCAAAAGCTTCACTTTGTTCGAGGAAATAGTATACAAGATATATATCTCAAGTCTTTGTATTCTAGAACAACTTCCCCTTTTAGTTCAGTTTGTTTTATTAGAAAATATAAATGAAATTGCAACACTAATATACTACAGGCATCAACTGAAAGTTCTGTAGTTATGCTGGGAACAGTTCATACAACTTCTGTTCTATCAATCAGAGAAACGTTAAATGAAATTGGTAAACAAATAAATGATAAGATGTTATATTATTCAAATCAATTAATATCTGAGACTAAGATGTCTGAGCAAGAACTGATTGATGCCTTTCCTATTCTAATTAAAGAAGAACCAAGTTATGAAGAATTTACTATCTCTGAAAGAGATTCAAAGAAATTACCTACTAAAGTTCTAGACTCTTTCCAATTTGTCTTTCTCTTCTTACATCTTTCATTCACTTTTCATCATCATATTTCACATTCTTCTTATCTTCCATTGTGTATTAACTCATTTCAATACCTAACCTCACTTAGACTTTTACTCCATTATTTTAAATTTTCTAACACTATTGTTAATTCTTCACAATCTTTTGATATTTCTAAGACAATTAATCAAAACACATTAATGAAAATTAATGATAAAACATTATTGTCCTTATTTCATTTACATACTTTATATCTTCGTTTATTAAGTCAAGAATATTCATCATTTACAGGAGAGATTTCTTCATATTATTTTATTGAAAAATCACTTAACCCTTCTGCTCATTGCGTTTGGAAGTCATGTGATAGTCTTAATACTTATTTGAGTGCTGGATTGATCACATCAAATAAGTGTTGGAAATTAGCAAATGATATTAGTTCTTTATGTGATACTATTGAGACAATTAAAATTATCAAAAAATGGATGGAAAATACGTCAGAAAATTCTTTAGATATTTCAAAAAAAGTTATGGAAATTATTTGCAATAATCATTGGGAACTAAAGAAGAGAGGCCAAGTTATGGTTGAGTCTTCTCATTTATGTGGAAAAAGTCTCTTAGGGTCTCAGTTATATCTTTTTGAAGGATGTCTGCTTGTCTTTTCAAATCAAAAAAATGGAGATATAATATTTAAGGAATGGTTTCCTTCAAATAAAATAGTTTTATCTGATATAAAGAAATACATTTTTATTGGAAAAGAAACTGAGTTATGTGAAATGAAAATTAGTAGTATAGAAAATACTTCTTGTTACATCAAAATAGTCTCAAATGAAAATGAAATAAAAGAATGGAAAAATCAAATCAACTGTGTAAGAAAGGGAGATATTAATTTTACTTCAAATACCCATGGAAGTCTATTACAAGGAAAGCGTTTAAGAAAGTCTTCAATTCAAACAAAAAGAGAAACAATCAATTTAACTCCTATAAATAGTTATACTAATGGAAAAGTAGAAAATATCTCTATAAACGTAGGACTTATTTCGCATTTGCTTGAAATGATTCGAATTGGATTTACTTGTAATCCATTTAAAGATGAAAATAAAGAAAGTGACTGTGTTCGTTGCATGAATAGTATTATTAAATTATTAGACAAAAAGAAAAAATTATTTGGAAAAGAAGTAATCAATCATTTTAAAGACTTAAGAGCAAAAAGTCCTGATAAAGTAAAAGAGGTAATCAGTCTAATACTTAGAGATAAAAGTATAGCCACTGATTCAATAATTATTTCCGAGCTTATTATTCTTGTTATTAACGATTTAAAATTATATCTTAATGAGAATACAACAAAAAAAGATTCAAATGAAATAAAAGAAGTTTATGAACTATTTAGTTGCTATTTTGGAGATAAATCTATGGCTCCAGTACTTGAGACAATTGTCGAAAATTATGAAACGATAACCACTGAGTCATTTAGCCTCATCGATAGTTTTATACTACATCCACTTCTTTTTCATAAAATTGAAAATGCACATATTATAAGTTCCTTAGGATCTATGACTGTTGTATTTGATAGATTAGGAAATGTACAATTTAGAAAACCTGAAGGAGATATTAGAACATCATTTAAATTATCACAGCCAGTATTTCAAGTATGTTCTAATAAAGATAGCTTGATTGGTGTTTCAACAAATAAAATATTTTTTATGAATGTGTCAGGCATATTACGAGAAATCCCAATGACATGTCAAAAAGTATATTGTGGATATAATAAAATTTATATACTAGCTGATAAAGAACTTAAAGTTTTTGATTCTAGTTTCTTATTACTAAATTCTGTTCCTCTTGAAATTGATGCTGCTATCATGGAAATAAATTCCTTAGATACTCTTTGTATTTATGGTAAACAAAATGACACCAATAGAATGATATTAATTAATTCATTACTTGAAATTGTTTCTAATGAAGAAATTCCAAGAAATGACTCAGTAACTGCTGTTTGTTGTGCTGGAGAATATTTATACGTTGGAACGATTAATGGTGTGTTATTAAAATATCGTGGCAATTTCTTAGTTGATGAAAAAGAATTAAAATGTGGTAAAATTTCATCAATTGAGTTTTTCACAAGAACCATATTTGTTTTTGCAAAAGACCTTCCATTGGTTGTACTTTATGATAAAGGACTAACTATTTTGAGTATTGGAGAAATGTGGGGATTTAGTGACTGTTATACAACCAAAACTCAAAACGACAAACGATTAGCATATACACAATTATCTCCAGATGCTATTATTGAGTCAACACGAAAAAGAGTTAATTCGTCAAAATCTATCACAAATTCTTTAAGTAAAAAAGAACGAAAATGTGATTTTTGGATTATTTCAAACGATGGTAATGTTGGAAAATTTAGTACAGGTAATATCCATCATAGAAAAGAAGATATGTTAACTGAAACATATAAGTTTTATAAGACTGAACATTTCCACCATTGGACAATAAGTAATACTACTTATTATACATTATGCGATATTTGTCATCAAAAAATTAAATCAAATTGTTTCTCTTGTATTCATTGTAACTTAATGATTCATACTCACTGTGTATATCCTTTACAACTTCAACAATATTGTACCAAGTAACTATTATAGTTTTATGGTTTTATTTTTAAGTTTTATTGTTAATTCTTTTTAAACAAGAAATTCAATATGATTGAGACAAGTTTATATTTCATATTAATGTTAATTGGTTAAATAAAGAAAAGACTCTATTAATAATAGGAGGAAACTCTAATGATAATAAACTGATTGATAAAAAGAAATAAGATAAATAATCAATATAAATTAACATAACACAAAATAATGAATAAAATAATTTAAATAAAAAGAATAAAAACAAATAATAGTTAGAATAACAAATAAAAGATTAAATATAACAAAACAAGAAGTAATTAAAACAAAATAATGGTATTATAATATTTTACATCTAACAAAGTATCATTAAAAAGTAATTATAATAAACTATTCAATTTATTATAATCAATTTTACGTTTAATTTAATTGTTAGTGAGTACTTGTTCTTTCGCTAAAAAAAATTTCTAAAAGAAATAAAAAAATTAAAATCATAAAAAATCATTTCATGACATCAAACAACTATATCCGACTAAATGATAAACCACTACCTCCTCTTCCAACTAACCAAATTGAAATGTATGAACCACCAACAATGGTTAATGAACAACAAAATAATATTCCAATACCAACTAGTGGAGTATTTGTACCTGAGAAATCACCTATTGAGAAATACTTACCATTAGTCCTTTTTATTGCTGGGTTTTTTATTCCAGTATGTTGGTTTATTAATATATGTTTATGTTGTTGTAAGTTTAAGACAGGGTCGTTATTCCCAATTCTTTCAGCTGTTATGTTATTAGTTTATACATTAATTTCTATTATTAGTTTAATAGGAATAATAAGAGGTATGGTTTATTTATTTTCTACTATAGAAAATAAAGAAAATGGTAGTTTATGGGATTTTATTTTTGCTCTTCTCAAGTTTATTTAAACCACTTAATATTTATCCACTCTTATTATAGTTATTTTCCTATTTGAGAATATAAACAATTTAAAACAAGCATCCTAATTGATAGATTTAAAACTACTTTATTATTATCACATTAAATAAATTTTTGTTTTTTATTTTAGAAAAGGAAAAATAATTAAAACCTTTTCAACAAATTTGCCTTAACAGCGTTTTCATTTAAATTTATTGTTTCTTTGAAGGAGCATTGTTAGCTTTCTTTTGTCCTTTGACAATTCCAGAAACAGCTTTAGCTACATTCTTAGCTTTTCTAAGATGGGCAACAGCATCAAATGCCTTCATTCCCTTTGTAAGGGTCTTAGTCTCAAGGGTACATGGAGCAGTTAATCTGATAACCTTGTTAGCATCAAGAACTTGTTTAGCTTCTTTTTGTTGGACTGGAAGTTTATTGAATTGTTTAGTCTTCTTTTGTTCTTTAGCAACTTGTGCAGCAAAAGCAACTTGGGCTTTCTTAAGTCCCTTAAGGCAAGCCTTAAGTTCTTTAGCTTTGGCAGCGTCTTTGGTTTTAGCATAATCTTTCTTAGCAGCAGCA
>NW_008578444.1:0-297 GCF_000257125.1 Entamoeba nuttalli P19 | reverse complement strand
CAAAAGCTTTAAGTAAAAGAATACAATTCCTTTATTTGTATGTTTTTTCATAAAACAACAAAACCTTGGATTTTCATGTTTTTAAGCTCTTATTTAATATAATACAACTCTTTATTTTATGTTGTTAATAATAACTAAACAAACACTAACACATTACTTTGAAACGATATTATTAGAATTTATGTTTTTAATTACTAAGTTACATTTTTTGATAAATAAATAGTTTCTTCAAAAACTCACTTTAGTTTCCTTTGTTTTTTCAATTTGAAAAGAAATATTTAATTGAATATGATTAAA
>NW_008578443.1:0-2402 GCF_000257125.1 Entamoeba nuttalli P19 | reverse complement strand
TCCAAGTAGTAAATATGCAAGAAGGAGTAAGTATGGCAGGAAACATATGAAAAGTTATAGAAACAAAAAAAAAGAATAAATAATTAGAGAGCAAAGAAAAAATTAAATTGAATGGACTTTTAAATAGACATGGATTTATCATATCTTACGAAAGCTTCAGCAGCAGCAAAATGAGCAAATCCTAATTTAGACAAGAGTTCAGCAGTGTTTCTATTTCTTTCTTCAGCTCTTTGCCAAAATTCTCTTGGATCAGCTCCTGGGAATAATGGAAGATCTTTTTGTGATTGATGCTTGAAAGTAACAAGTCTTTTAAAAACAACTTCTTGTGGACTCATTGGAACAATAAGGTCAGCACGTTCAATTTCCCATTCTTGCCATGCTCCTCTATAAAGAAGAATATCACATTGTTTTACCCATTCTTCTCCTTCACTTTCTAATTGTTCTAAAGCCTTTAAAACAACACGAGTACATTTTCTATGTGTTCCATGTGGATCACTTAAATCACCAGCAGCAAATACGATTTCAGGTTTAACTTGTTTAAGAACTTGTTTAACAATATCAATATCATTTTGTCCAACTGGTTTTTTACCAGTTTTTCCTGTTTGATAAAATGGTAAATTTAACAAATGAACATTTTCTCTTTTAACTCCAGCATGAACACTTGCATCAACAGCTTCACTTTCTCTAATAACTCTTTTAATCTCAAGAATTTCTTCATTATCTCTAAATCCACTTTCACAACTTTTAGTCTTAAAGAATTCACTATACTCTTTAGCTTTTGACTCAAACAATTCAGTATTAGCCCCAATTAATTTAGAATATAAACATGCAAAATGTGTCAATCTCTTTACATCATCGTCCCATACAGCAATTGCCCCACTAGTTTCGTAGACAGTATGAACTTCATTTCCTTGTTCACATAAACGAGCAATTGTTCCTCCCATAGAAATAACATCATCATCTGGATGAGGTGAAAAGACACAAATCCTTTTATGATTTGATAATGATGAATCATATAACGATTTCTTATTTAATGTTGGATGATCAAATACCTTTAATGCACGTTCTGTTGGTTTAATTCTCTTTCCAGCTGGCCATCCAGTAATAGCATCTTGAATAGATTGGAAAACAAATAAATTAACACTTTCAGCACTTCCACATTGTTCTAAAAGAGCATTCAAATGATGTTGATAATAATCTTCTTCTTGCAAACTTAAAATTGGTTTATTACATTCCTTACTCAACCAAACAACAGCTTTCTTAATTAATGGTTTGTCATATTGAATATTTAATGTACTATCTTTTAATGTTAAACTCCATGGATTTTTATAATAAGTTAATTCACTAGAAGCAGGTTCATCAATAAAAACAGTAGTATTTGGATGTCTTTGTAATAAAGATGCGGCACATAATTCAGTTGATTCGCCTTCAATTGCTCGAGCAATAATTTTAGCTTTACCTTCTGCAAATGCAAGCAATAAAACTCTTTTAGCAGACATAATACTTCCAACACCCATAGTAATAGCTTGGAGTGGAACATTTTCAAGTCCAAAGAAATCACCTGATGCATCTAAACGAGTAATTCTATCTAAATAAATTTTTCTTGTTATAGAAGTAATTGGTGATCCCGGTTCATTGAATCCAATATGACCAGAACGTCCAATACCTAATATTTGTATATCAATTCCACCAGCTTCTTTAATTTGTTTTTCATAATTTAAACAAAATTCTTCAATTTTATCCATTGGAAGAGTTCCATCTGGAATATGGATATTCTTTTTATCAATGTCAATATGGTCAAACAAATTCTCATTCATAAACTTATGATATGATTGAATTTGTTCTGGTTTCATTGGATAATATTCATCAAGATTGAATGTTATGACATCTTTAAATGAAACTTCTCCAGCTTTATTTGCTCTAATAAGTTCAGCATAAATTGCAGTTGGAGTTGATCCTGTAGCTAATCCTAATACTGCATGTCCATTTTTAGCTTTGATTAAATCAATAATTTCATGTGCAGCAGCTACGCTTGCTTCATTACTTGTTTTATAGACTTTTGTTGGAATATGTTCGTTTTGACATAACTTAATGTCACGAACTATTGGTTGGGGAATATTTTCGTTTGTGGATGACATGTTTTGCAAATAAGGTATATTTCTTTTTATCAAAAAACCCTCTTAAGTTTTGGAAGTGACTCACTAGAATGATTAGAAGTCTTTTTTTAATTTCCTTTTATTCTTTTTACTTCAAATTCCTTCTCTTATTTTCTGTTTTTTGATGGAATACAACTCATCATTATTTTTAACCACGTCTTCGTTTAGTTTATAAATTGTTATTTATAACATTTTTATTATTTAGTTTTGATGAACTTGATAATGTCTATTCATGTTATTTATTAA
>NW_008578442.1:0-1031 GCF_000257125.1 Entamoeba nuttalli P19 | reverse complement strand
GAAGAAAATATGTTTATGTTTGGAGCTAAGGCATATGAGGTTGCAGGAATTCGTGCTAATCTAATTCCAATTAGTAAAGACCTTGCAGAGGTATTAGCTGCTATTGACAACGGAATGTTTGGTGATGCTTCAATTCACAAATTTGTTATTGACCAATTCCGTGGAGGAAGTGACTATTATTTGGTCTGTAGAGACTTTGATGGATATGTCAAGATCCAAGAACATATTGATTCAGTTTGGAAAAATCCACAAGAATGGACCACTAAATGTATTAGATGTGTTGCTCGTATGGGTAAATTCTCATCTGATAGATCTATTGAAGAGTATGCTTCAAATGTATGGAATGTTCAAAAATGTCCATTACCAGTAGATGTTGTTTCAACTACTGACAGTAAATAAGTTGAAATGCTTTTTTTCTTTTATAGAATCATTCTTTTTTTTAAAGAAAAAGAACTAACAATAAATCAATAGCGAAGTGATTTACGACGTTGTTGTAAATTCTGTAAGACATCATGACAATGAATAAAAGTGTCATTAAGAATGTTGTACCATAAGTCCTCATTTTCTTTATTATTAAAAGTGAGCTTGACTATTTCTTCAGAACAGCAAATTTGAATTTCATTGTTGTTTCTAAAAAATGTAGCATCTCCAATATTTATGACTAATTTGAATTGAAGAGCTTCACCAAAGAATAATGTTTTACTTTTCTCAACAAACAAAATGATGTCAGTAAATAATATTAGATCAACTTGTATTTCTTTTTCTATAAAATTAGAAGTAATAGTTGGAGTTTTCATTAACAAATTATTTGGCTCTTTTTTCATTTGGTTAAAGGAGGGAATTGTTAAGACTTTAATCTCTCTTCCATTATCTATAAGTTGGACATATTTTTGTTTCATTAGTACTGAGGTAGAATTGATAAGTTCTCTTCCAGGTTGAATTAATTGAATGTCTTCTGGTATTCCTCTTATCTGAGAATATAAGTTAACAACTTTTTCCATGTTCTCTTGTTTTTTGCTTTGGGTATTAAC
>NW_008578441.1:0-2114 GCF_000257125.1 Entamoeba nuttalli P19 | reverse complement strand
TTCATTATTTTTCTGTTTTTAATATTTTGAGTCTATAATATAAAAAATAAGTGTTATTGTTTAATTTTAATATGACTTTTCTATGAAAAAAGTATAAAACTAATATTAAAAATGATGAAATCATTTGTTTAAGATATTAGAGGAAAAGTGTAAATTTTATTGCCACAAATATCTTGATGAATTTATATAATATTAATATAAATAAAAACAAATTAAAAAAAAAGTAAGTTACTGCTTAAAGGAAGAATGCAAGAATAGCAACAACAGCAAGAACCATTGTTGAAATAGCACCACATTGATAATGTACTCCTTCAACACAGCTATCACACTTGAATAATTGAGTGTGTGTAGTTCTGTCACCATCGCAATTTTCACCAGAATAAACATTTAAAAAGAAGGATCCGTCTTCTTCTTCTCTTTTACAAGAACTTCCTTCGCAAGGATAGCATGCATCAGTGTAATAAAGTCTAAAAGTATTATCCTTATGTGAACAATCAGCGTCATCTGGCATAACAGATTGGAAAGCAACATGTTCAGGAGCTTTTGTAATAGATCCAGTACAAGTACTTCCTGCTACACTTCCATATGCTGAACAGAAACTTTCAACAAAATCATTGACTGATTCTTCAGCTTCTTCACTAGTTCCCTTACAATCAGCTTCATTATAAAGCTTACCTTTAATATTGTCACCACTCTTAGATAATTTTATTGATGCTCCTTCTTCTCCAGCTCCCATATAATAGCATGTTCCAAATTCAAATTTTAAAAAGGTAATTGGATTACCATTGCTGTCTCTATCAGCACTCATAACAATAGAATCCTTAGCTAAAGCAATTGCAATGAAGAATACTAAACAGAACATATTTATATGATTTATAGTTAATCAGTTTCTAGTTTAAATATCTACTCTTAATTTCTTCCTTTTCTTGTATTTTTTTTTTATTGTCTATATTTTTGTTGGAAGTTCATTTATTTTTTTCCTCATTCGCTTTTTTATTCTTTTAGAACGAAAAAGAAACAACTAAATGAAGATAATTTAATAAAAATATTTACTTCATCATTCTTCAACTTATTTGTTTTTCTGCAGAATATTCTTATGGAGTATTTGTTCATCGTATTTCATTTGTTTTGTTGTTATTATTTTAATTTTATTGAAATATTCTTCATTCATCATTTTTTTTGAATTTTTTTTATTAAACAAAAAGTTTGTAATTCTAAAGAAGATAAAGAATTTCGAAATTATTCTTTTTTTTAGAAAAAAACATTTTTTATTCAATTTTATAAATTCCTTTAACCGATTATTTCTTTTCCCATATTCATTAGAGATGATTTACATTGAAGTAATTTCCTAATATTTATTTTTTACTTTCTTGTAAAATAAAAAAATTAATGTAATATTATATTAATTTTTTTTATTCGTATTTTTTTTTCTTCCAAGAAGATAGTAGATAAAACATTAAAATAGAATAAGTGAATGAAAAATTCATTTTTCACATTTTTTTGATGATGGTTAATTACAAGAAGTTATTTACTAAATTTATCTAGTGAAATTTTTCTTTCCTTTATGACACTTACTGTTGTAACCAGTTAATACAGATAAAAAAGATTAATTAATATTTCATCATAAAAAGTATTTTATAGCAGTTGCTAATCCTTTTATTTACATACGAATAGATAAACATCTAGAGTTGTTCAGTTCTAAACTCTCTCTTGTAAATAGTCTATAATTACCTACTATAATTGTTTTCAAAAGTACATTTTCATAAAACATTTAAAGGTGTATTCATTTAACAAAACATCCTCTATAAGACTGGTTTATTTTCTAAGACATAATCTAATTTTTGAAAATGCTAAACTATTAAACTTTATAAAAAAAACAAATTAATACTTATCTTTGTTTAATAAAAAATAAATAACTAAGTGTTAATAGAATTGTCATTCATTACTTAATGGATATAATCACATTTTTCATTATTAAAATGAATATTTTATTTGTTTTATTTATTATTTAGTTTGTCTTCTTGTTTTGTGAATAAATCATTTTTCTTTCTTCTTATTTCTTTTTTAAATCTTCTTCTTTGATTTTTATTCTCATTGAATTATCATTTATTTCT
>NW_008578440.1:0-684 GCF_000257125.1 Entamoeba nuttalli P19 | reverse complement strand
ATCATTCTTATTCTTTCTTGTTCTTTTCTTCTTATAACTTTCTTTTTCTGATTTAGACAATAACTTATTTTTTTAGTCTTTTAATAACATTAAATCCTTCAATAAAATATATCTGAAAAAATAGAATCAAAACAAATTTTCAAATAAACATTTTCTTTATTATCATTTTTGTTTATTTGAACCATCAAAATCAAAACTACAAAAAAATTATAACAAGGTATTCGATTGATTACTCCAGCAATATTACATGCCCATCTTTCTTCTGTTCCAATGTCTTCTCTTGAAGTTATAGTTAATAGTGTTTCCAGTTTTCATTCTGAACCATTGTGGGACACCTCTGTTTTGGTGAATTTTCTTACCAAGTTTTAATTTGTATGAGAAACCCTTGTGTCCAGTCATTGACCTTGTTACTTTCTAATTTGAAGTTCTTCTCTCTTAGTCTTTTCATTTTTCTTTTAGTTATTAATTTATTATTACTTTTTATTATTTATTATTAGGTTTTTCATATTTAATTATTATTTATTATATTTATATTATATTTATATTATATTTATATTATTAAAATATTTTGATAATAATAACATTTTTTATCACACTTATTTATGTTATTAAAATCAAAAAATTTTATCATAATAACAAAAAGAAAAATAAAACAACAAAATAAACAAACAAAAAAGAAGTAAA
>NW_008578439.1:0-900 GCF_000257125.1 Entamoeba nuttalli P19 | reverse complement strand
ATTGATTGATTTCCATGCTTTCACTGTAGTTGTTTTATCTACTCCTTTTGACTTGAAACGTCTTCTAAAGTGTCACTTATTTGATGACACTTCCATTTTTTTGATGTATTTTCAACAATTTTTTTTATTTCTACTTTTACTTCTTTTTCTTTTTTATTTTCAATCATTCATTTATTATTCTATTTTTGCATTTATTTTATGAATTAGTGCTTTTTTTAATTCTATTCCATATTCATTTCTTACTGTATCATCTATCTATTATGTTATTTCCTATTTCACTTTCTCTGGTACAGTAGTACATCACTGTTCTTACTAATTCAATTAATAAAAATAAAAAAAAAATAAAAAAAAACAGAATTAAGATTGTTTTAATTAACACTTTAAGATTTTCAAAAAGGCACTTTGTGAGAAGTTCAAGTTTTAACTTATTCATTATTTTCTCTTTTACCCATTTTTCCTATTCTCATTGTAGCTCATTTTCATCTTAGTTAATATAAAATGTTTTAATTAAAATCCTATTTCTATTACTCTCACCTTCAGACTATCTTCGTTTGATGTTCATTTTCATTTTGCATCTTCTTATTTTAATAATTTATGTTTTACTACATTGTTCATGACACAAATTCTTCTTTTTTAATTGCTATTTTTTTATGTCTTCGTTAATTATTGTGATATTATTTATTTCTCTTTCTCTTATATACCTATAACTTCCTATCATTATTAAATTAGTTTTAAATTCTAACTGATTCATTATTTGTTTTTGATAATTCTTCGTTTTTAATATATTAATTCTTTCATTCTAACTATTGAAAACAACAATAGTGTTGACGTATAGTTAATCAAAATATGATACAGTAATTAGAAATGAGGAAATAATTCATTTGTAGAGTGTTTAATGAT
>NW_008578438.1:0-725 GCF_000257125.1 Entamoeba nuttalli P19 | reverse complement strand
TCTCTATTTCTCATATCCCTCTTTATCACTCTCCATATTGAAATACTTTTCTTCACATTCTATTCTTCTCTCCTTCAATGAAAATATCTATTTAATAATTATTATCTCCATTTCTCAAAAAATAGATAAATAAACAAGTGAGTAAGCTTTCAATAACAATTAAAACATTCCTCTCAACTCTATAACATCATCTCCATTTTCAAAATTGTTTGTACTATATTAGTTTATGTTAGCACTATAAATTGTGTATTGTTACATACATTCATACATATCATTTTTTATTAAAATGATGTTTTTGATTGAATATTAATTAAAAAGGAACAAAACACAATACCCAATTTCTTTGTAACTGTTTTTTAAATATTTCATCATCTCAAACAATTATTTAAACCACAATAAATTAAAGAAATGATTCCTTCCTTAATTGGTATGGAATTAATTGAGCTTATCATTTGTAAAAACATGACAATAAATTATATGAACGAAATATTTAAAATGATTTGTCTATAAAAAATAACAACATTTTTGATAAGCAATTACGACAACATAAAATTATGTGTGACATTGTTCATTGATATTTTATACTTCTTGTTCATAAACATATATCTAATACTATTTTTTAGGTTCATGCAAACGGAAAAAGAACAAAAGAATTGTTATACTAAAATATATTTGACTAATTATTTCAATCTGTATGAATTAAATTTTTTATTAATCATTCAAAA
>NW_008578437.1:0-3427 GCF_000257125.1 Entamoeba nuttalli P19 | reverse complement strand
TGTTCATTCTAATAAATGTGTTGTGAGAGATTGGTAATTTGACTCATTTTAGGTAATTTAAAAATTATTGTTGAGAAGTAATAACAAAAAAATTACGTTTAATTTAAAATGTTATTTTCAAAAATAGTTTTTTAATTTTAATTTTTTTTATTAAAAACCCTTTTAAATTTGGTTAACACGTCATCAATTATCAAAGAAAAAATAACAATTTTAAGGAATAAAAAGAAAGACTAAAAGAGATGAAGAAAAAGAATAAATAAAGTTCTTTCATATCATTTATTGTATTAAAATATGGAAGGGACTCAAGCAAAGAAAGTGACATTTACATCACAGGCATATGCATTATTAATGAAAAACTTAACTTTGTTATTTAGAAATAAATGTGCATTATTTTGCCAATTATTGCCATTAATTGTTATTATTTTATGTGGAATTATTGTATTAATTATGAGGGCAGACAGAGAACAAAGTAAATTACCATATATAGTTTATAATACACCTGAAGACGCTTGTTATGATGATGGATGGAAAATGATGAACCCACCTAGGGGATGGTATGTGGGTGATTATATTGGTACTCAAGACCCATCTCAATGTTCAAATAATGCTACAGTATTAGATTCTATACCAAGAATGAAAAATAGTAGTGGGTGCTATCCTAGTTATCAATTTCAAGATAAGGGTGTTGATGATATGATGGTTCGAATTAGACAAATTCAAACGGATTATGATGCAGCACCATACGATGGATCTAAAACACTTCCAGAAAGTGCAGTTATTTTAGAAAACTTAAATACAATAGGAATGAATAAGTCTATTACATTAAAAGTATTATATTCATTATTTGTTATGGATGAAGATCCATTTAAAAGATGTACTACGTTTGTAATGCAATGGTGGTCAAATGCATTAATAAATAATGAAAAAGCAAAAAGTCAATTAGTAAGAGGAATAGGAGGAATACCTCCAGCAAAGATTTATGATGTTATGTATGATTCAATTTTATTTTTCGTATATACACCAATAGTTTTTTCATTATCAATGCCACAATGGTTATATATTGTAGTTGATGATAAATGTAATAGAGTAAGGGAAATGATGAAAATGTTAGGAATGAAAATGACACCATATTGGGTGCTTCATATTGTTTATTTCTTTTGTATATTTTTGATTCAATTCATATTATATTGTTTGTTAGGAGTATTATTTGGAGTAACATTTATTTTAGATGTAAATTGGGGATTATTATTAGGAGTTTTTGCTGGTTATGGATTATGTCAAGTATGTATTATTCCATTATTAAATTCTTTATTTGATGATAGTGCAATAGCGTCAACAGTTGTAACAGTTGCAATTGGATTAAGTGTAGTTATTGGAGAATTTTTAGGAACAACAACAGCAACTAATGGTGAATGGTATTGTATTTATCCACCATTTGCATTTGTTCAGGCATTAGAAAGAATGAATAGTGATTTATTAATATTTAAAACCGTAAATTATCGTTCCATTTATTGGCCAGTATTTGTATCATTATATGGATGGCCAATAATATTACTTATTATTGGATTATATTGTGATATGGTTCTTCCTAGAAAATATGGAACTCCTGAAAGTCCATTATTCTTTTTAAAATGGTTAAATAGGAGAAGAAATGACCTTGGAGAATCAAAAATTAAAAATCCAAAATCAGAAGATAGTGATGTACAAAAAGAATATAAGAAGTTTCAAAAAAGAGAATGGAATTCAAAATCACCACTTATTATTAATGGATTAATAAAAACATTTAAACAAATGGGAAATACTCAAATTGCAGTAAATCAATTGTGTCTTGAAGTTGGTAATGAAACATTTGGATTATTAGGTCAAAATGGTGCAGGGAAGACTACTACTATTTCAATGTTAACCGGATTAATAGAACCAAATGGAGGATCTGCAACAGTGTGTGGATATAATATCCATAATTCTATGGAAGATGTTCATACTGTAGTAGGAGTTTGCCCACAATTTGATGTTTTATGGCCAGATTTAACAACTTATGAAATTATTTTGTTTTATTGTAGATTAAAAGGACATTTTTTAAAATCAAAAAGCGTTGCAAAACATATTTTAGAAGATGTTGGGTTATGGAGTGATAAAGATCCAAAACCACAAAATAGAAGAAGTTCACAATTATCTGGTGGTATGAGAAGAAGACTTAGTATTGCAATTGCTATGACTGGAAATCCTAAAGTTATATTTTTAGATGAACCAACAACTGGATTAGATGTTGCTATTAGAAGAGATGTTTGGGATTTAATTTTAAAAATTCAAAGAAATAGATGTATTATTATTACTACTCATTCTATGGAAGAGGCTGATGTTTTATGTGATAGAGTTGGTATTATGTCAGATGGAGATCTTATTGCATTAGGTACTTGTCAAAGAATTAGGAATCATTATGCACCAGGATATTATATAAAAATTGCTTCAGAAGAACGAATAGAAGTTACTAATTTCCTAAAACAATTACTTGGAGAAGATGTTGAAGTACAAGAAGAAAGAGGTATATTAACAGCAATGATTCCTATTGACAAAAAAAGACTGAGTAATATTTTTAGTGAAGTATTAGAACATAAAGAAGAATTAAAAATTGAAGATTGGGAAATTCAACAAAAAGGACTTGAAGATGCATTTATAGAAATTATTGAAGCTGACAGATCAAGTAAGTCATTAATGTAATTGTAAGAATTTAAAATAGAATGAAGTAAAAAAATAATAAATTCAATTTTTATTAATCATTTTTAGTTTTAAAATAATCTTCTGTTTTCTTATCTAACAATGGACATTTTATATTTTCTATTTGAGAAGTAAACAATGGATTCTTTGATATTGAAGGAACATAACAATTTAAATAATATTCTTTTAATAATGATGTATAACAAGGAGCTAAATTATCTGTTAATAATACAAATCTTAAATTTGTTGGTGTTTGATAATAATGAAATTTGTAAGTGTCAGTACAAAAACATTCAAAAGTATTTGGTGTTGCTAAAGGATTCATACAATCACAGAAATTAGTTATTGACTGAATTAGTCCTGATATAAATTGTTGGTGTTCAATTAATCTTTGTGTTGGTATTTCATTTTTAAGAAAATTATAATAATACATACAAATACCTGCTTCACTATAAATGAATAATGAATATAATTTCATAAATAAATTATTTATTAGTTTCTTTTTAATAAGTTTTTTTCTTTTTCTTTTTTTTTAGTTTTATTTATTTTTGCGTTATATATAACGTTTTTATACTATATTTTGTGTTTTAATTTTAATAGAAGTTATTCTATTTTTAATAAATAATAAAATAAATGAAACGGAATTATCTTTAATGAAAAAAGAATAATACAAATAAAAAAGTCAACTAATAGATATATCCACTATTGGATT
>NW_008578436.1:0-421 GCF_000257125.1 Entamoeba nuttalli P19 | reverse complement strand
ATTAATACTTAATTAATTGCTTATTATTTTCTACCTGTTCTTTATTGACATATTGATATTCCTAATTATTATGGTTATTTTTTATTCAAATATTGAGTTTGTTTTATATTCGTTTCTTTATTTTATTCTCTAATTATTTTATATTTTTATTTGTTTCTAAATGTTTTCTTTTATTTATTTTATTATTATATGTTTATTTATTCTTTATTGTATTCTTTACTTCTTGTCTTTCAAATATTTATGATGAATTTTAAATTTATTCTATATTTCATGTATTTCATATTCATTTTGTCATTTCCATTCATTTTGTTTTATTATATAATCATTTATCATTGATTTATGATTTAAACATTTAATATATTGTATAATTATTGACACTTATATTTCATCTCGGCAACGAAAAAAAAGCAAATAATTGAAA
>NW_008578435.1:0-465 GCF_000257125.1 Entamoeba nuttalli P19 | reverse complement strand
TCTATTCTTATTTTCTTCTATTATCTTATTTATTATCTTTTCCTTTCTTTAACTCTTATTTTCATTATCTTTTCTTTTTTCAACACATCTTTTCTGTTAAAACTGATGAAATAACAGAGATATAACAAAAGAATGAAATTATACAAAATGAAGAAGATACTCATATGAATAAGAAATGAAATAATAAAATAAAGAATGAAATATGTGATATTTATATTGATAGAAATACATTCATTATCACAACAATATCTATAATTATTATCAAATTCATATTGTTATGATTTATTTATTTCATTTTCATTTATTTTAACAATAATTCAAATATAAATAAATATCATAAAATGCAAAGAAGATAGAATAAGAAAATAAAGAAGAAATAAAAGAAAACTAAACAAAAGAATAAATCAAAAGATGAAGAAAATATGAAATATAAAGAATAAATTACATGAAATAATTTAAAAAAAA
>NW_008578434.1:816-5506 GCF_000257125.1 Entamoeba nuttalli P19 | reverse complement strand
TTCTTTTATATCTTTATCTTCTTTTTATATCTTTCTTTTCTTTTTTTATTATTTGATTTTTTCGTTGACTATTCAAGAATAGAAGTGAAGAAAATAGAAAGAAGAAAGTAGAAGATATATGATAAAACTGGAAATGAATATAAGTGAAGAAGAAAAAAGGATGAGAGATAAATATGAAAGAGGAAAGAAAGAAGAATAACCACGGAAGAAAAGATGTAAACAAACTGAATAGAAATGCATATAAACAAGTAATTCAACATAACTGAAATAATAAAAATAAATACAACTCGACAACAATAAATAAGAAATAGAAAATGAATAAGAAAGAACAAACCCTCATATGAAATATAAGAAAGAAAGAAGAACAAGAAAAGAAATAATTAAAAGAATAGAAATATAAAGAAACACAGTAAGGAAAAAACATAAGAAAATAACAACAAATAAAAAGATAATAAAAAGAACGGATAGTGCACAGAGAAGAAAAGAAGATACAGAAGTGAAATAACTAGATATGACATATAAAAATCAAATAATGAAGAATAATAGGAAAGATAATAACCAATGAAACAAAAGAAAGAAAAAGAAAGAAAAGGACAATAAGAATAGAAAAAGAAAAGAATAAAAACAACCATCAAAATAAAAGAAGAAGAACCAAACAAGGATTAGAATAGAACAAAGAGAAAGAAAAGAATATCAAGAAATAAAAAATAAATGGAAATACGTATAACAATAAAGAAGAGAAAAAAATTCAATAAATAAGTGTTATGATAAAAGAATAAATTATAATATGATATAATGAAACAAATAAGAAAAAGAAAATAAAACAAACACAAATAAATAATATTATACTAACAAAGATAAAGATAATAAGAAATGAAAGGGTAATATAATGATAAATCGACATAAATAAAACACCTTCATAATAATCACTAAACAAACAATATTTTCATTTTCAATCAGATTCATTTCAACCAGTAACAATAATTATATTCCAAATAACGTATTTTATTATAAACGAAATGATTGACACAGCGTCAAAATGATAAATTAAATGAAATAAGAAATGATAAATAAATAAATGCATAAAGAATAAAAGAAATAATAAACATACAAACACAATTAGAAACTACAAAAGAATAAGAAAAGAAAGAATAGAATAAATCAAAAAGAATATTTTAGCAAACATTTCAAATATTAAAAATGAAAATATAGTATTAAATAGAAAAAGTTTAACAACAAAGTATGAATAGGTTATAAACAACAAACGTCAATTGAAAATACAACAAAAAATGAATAAAAAAGAAAAAAAGAAGAGATGATAAATTCAAAAGAAAAAAAAGAATCAATTAAAGAAAGAATAAGAAAATAATGATAAATAAGAATGATAGATTTAAAGAGAAAGAATTGAAAACACCACTTGAAGATGGTAATTGATGTTCACAAGGATCAAGAATACAAATCATATTGATAGAATCGAATTTATAACCATCATCACAATAAGATAATACACATTTTGTAGACCATTCACCATTGTCACCACATACATACCCACCATGTCCATGTTGTATTTTAATTTCAAGATCACATTTCTCATCTCTTTTAACCAGTCTTTTATTTTTTGGATTACATTTAGTTTGATATTTCTCTATTATCCTTTTAGTTTCATCTTCAAATTCATTAATCTTTCTATCAGAATATTCATAAATATTTACTCTTTCATCAATAATATCAGGTAAAAATTCTCTAGGAATAGTTTCGTTATAATTATAATTATATCTATAAGACTCTAAAATACTTATACCTAAGTCGTAACCATAATGGGTAAAAATATTATCTTCTAACACTTCATTGACACTCATAACGGCTGTAGGTGATAAACCTACTTCAAATTCATCATCTTTTCCATTAGGATCACCATCAAACCCTACAAGAATAGCACTTCCCCATTCTTTTAATCCTTTTGTTACTTCTGAACAAGCAGAATAACAAAATGAATCAGTATAAATAATAATTTCTGTTGGTTTTCTTTTATTTTTCATTACTTTCATTTCTTCCCAATTTTCACTTGATGGTTGTGAAACTTTATGTTCAATATCACCGTATTTAATAATTCTTGGGTTTGTGTACCATTGTCCAAGTGTTTTTGGATTAACATACTGTTCTCTTTGTTCACATGTCTTTGGATTAAATAACACACTTCCATAACCTGCTTTCAATACAATTTCTGTAAATTCAGATATTCTTCCTGATTCTATGTCGTTCACATCAACATATGATGCAAGTATTTTTTGTACCCATTGAGAATAAATAGCATTTCCACCTCCATTTTTTGGAAGTATAACTTGAATTGGATACTTATTAGAATCAAATAAATCAATACATTTTGAAATAGTTTTTTCATATGATTTTACATATGATTCTTCAGGATAAAATGATTCAATAATAAATGTATTAATATTGTTGTCTGAAAATAAACAATATACGTTTCTATCATCTGAAATATATTGTTCTTTGATTTCTTTCTTTATTTTTAGTCTGTTATGTATTTGATTTCTTTCTTTTATTTCAAGTGGGATTAATGGTCTTTTAATTCCATATTTAGGTTGTTCTCCTTTAAGTAATTTTCTGGTACTTATATCATGACTTTGAATTTTTAATATAGAATAAGAAATTGTTATATTTACTCCATTTTTCCATGTAATTGTTATTGGTGTTTTTAAATAATCTTTTGGTAATGGTGTTGAAGATAAACTTCCAAATGAAAGACTTGCTTTACTGTGTGTAAATTGTGCATGTGGACATTTTAATCCAATATATTTTTTTCCAAATTCTCGAATAATTGTAAATGGGTCTTTTCCATTGATTGTTTTAACTTCTTGATTCATATTATATACAAGTTCTTGTTGATATTTAATTTTAAATCCACCAATTTCCGTTATTGGAATTAAATACATTTTTTTGTCACGTTCAATATTTATTACAAATGGAAGAAAATAATAAAAATACGTTAATTCTAATTTTGCTGTATTAATGTCTTCATCAATTGTAAAACTTAAATGAGAATCTCTTGTTAATACTAAAAGTTTGTATATTTCAGAATAAAAGTCGTACATCTGAGTAGTTTTTGTATTTATTTTATTTAATTCCGAGTCAATGTCTACTTTTTCATAATAATGGTCAGAGAATGATGGTTGTGGAGGATTTTTTAATATGTCTTTATAAACATAGGATTCTAAAAATTCTTTTAATCCTGTAATAATATCGACATTTTCTTTTTCGGTGGTTTTAAATGTATTAATACATTCAAATGCACTATCAACAGTGTCTTCTTGTGTTTCTTTATATTCATTACATTGTTTTCCAAATGAAGTTATAATAAATACAAGTATTAATGTGTTCATAGTATTCTTTTAATCTTTCTAAGTTTTTCATTTCTTTTTCTATAAATATTTTCCATTATAATTTTTTCTTGAAATATTATCTTTATATTCTTTTCGTTTTCTACATTTTTGTATAATTACATTATGAATAATTTATGGTAGTACGTTGATGTTAGTTCGTATATTCTATTGAATTTAATCGAAACAAATCATTTTTTTTTGGTTCTTTTTATTTTCACTTCTTGTAATTTTGACAAAAATTTTAATGACAAATAATGTCATCTTAATACACAGCACTATCTTGGATATACATCCTGTCTTTGTTATATTTATGACATAAAGAAATCTTCCATTTTCTTCTTCTGAAACAAAACTCTTACCTAAATTCAATCTAGTAAAATAGTTTTATCTGTGACCAAAAGAAATTAGATGCTTTTTATTCAATTACAAACAACCATTAATTTCATACAATCATCATTTTCTTTTTAATGATGAAAATGAACATCTCAATGATGAATATCTATTATTAATTCTTTACTAATTTAAAGTTATTCATAATCTTATTTGTTTTAAGAAATGAAAGATAAAAAGTATCAAAATTGATAAAAATTAACTAACAAATATTTAATGTATTTAATGAAATAAAGAATTGTCAATATGAAATTAACAATTTGTGATTCATTTATGATAATTAATATTTTATAATCAATTCATATAAAAATTCCTTAATATTTCTTATTTTATTAACATAACATTACTTATTATTGAAATAAATCAATTTGTTTTTAAATTAATCAACAGCATTTAATTTATCTTTCTCACATTTGAATATTTTCTTGCTTCTCTTCTTTTTATTTCATTTATTGTCATTATATGACTATTTTCCATTATACTAATAAAGTTCTTTTCTTTCTATTTATTCATTTCTTTTTTTCATATTTTCATCTAAATTTCTTTATTGTTTGATACATTCTCTCGTTTTATTAATATCTCTTTATATTCCTGTTATTTGTTTATTTGTCATTGCATACTTTGTAATAGCATATTTATCAAAACTTTTTGTAACACACATTCTTATAATATATATTCATGTTCTTTTCATCATATATTCAACTATTTCTCACTTTTATTCAATCTTTTGTAGAGTATTTGTCTTTATTCTTTCATTTGTTAAATCTTGTTGATTCTATTCATTTCATTTTTATTATATTTTGTCAAATTTGAATATCAACATTTTATAAACAAATAGGCAATATTGAACAACATATTAGATTGAACTAAATTAATTATTAATAGTCAATAAGGCAACG
>NW_008578434.1:0-806 GCF_000257125.1 Entamoeba nuttalli P19 | reverse complement strand
CTTTTCTTTTTGTGTTTTCTCTTTTAATTCATTGTCTTCCTTTCATTTGTGTTCAACTTTTAGTGCTTGTTGAAAATACTATGTATTATTGAAAGAGAATTACTCTTCTGGTTATTTCTATTCAGTCAATGTATATGATTAAAAACTATCAGTTGTTCATCATTTCTTATTATTTGGGATTTTTGAATGTAATATGTTAATCCATTATTGACTCATTTCTTATTCCACAGATTGTTAGAAGTTAATCTATATTTCTATTTCTTGCTCTATTTAAATATAATTACAGTTGAACCATTCATCAGTTATTTCGGTTGTGAATAATCGTTATCTATTTCTTCTTTCTTTGTGTTTCTTTTCTTTCTTTAAAAATATTTTGTTTATTCTTATTCTTGTTAAACATCATATTATTCAATGAATTTAACATAATTGATTTTTTATGCTGTTTTATTCAACATGGATTGTGTATTTACATTCGTATCTTATCATATTATTGAATGACATTGTGATGTTTATCTTTCTTCTTTTCTATTTAATCCAATTATTCGATATATTTCTTTGAAGATAGATTTTATGAATTATTTTTATTATTAAATAAATATCTCTCATCATTTCTTTGGTTAAAACAATTTATTACTCATTTACTTTGACTCCTTTAGTTTTACTATTGTCTTTTGTTTGTCATTCGTAGATTATTGAAATTTATTGTTTTGATTTCCTTTTCTTGTTTCATGATTATTAGTTTGTTTTTCTTCTTTTCAATATATCTTTGTTAATAACGGCAACGAAAAAAGCAAATAATGGGAAAA
>NW_008578433.1:0-228 GCF_000257125.1 Entamoeba nuttalli P19 | reverse complement strand
AAATAACAATTCATTTTTCATTCTTTATTAATATCAATAATTAATACAATCAATATCATGTTATTCATTTCATAATTATTCAATTGATAAATTCACATAAATTAAATACAATTTAATAAAATAAATATAAATCACACAGAATAATTGAAATGTGTTAATATTCATATTAAAATGAATATTGTAAATTAGAAAATGTTTCATTTGTATTATTCTTTTTCATTAATTCTT
>NW_008578432.1:0-400 GCF_000257125.1 Entamoeba nuttalli P19 | reverse complement strand
AAAAAAATAAACTATGAGAAATAGTCTAAAACAATTATGCATTCATTACCACGCCATCCATTTGTTGATTATCCAACATATTATGTACATCCAACATATACAAATGATAAACATATAACTAAACAATTATTTAATTGTATTGATGAACAAGAAAAACTATTTAATGAAAGAAAAAGAGAAACACAAAAATTGAAAGAACTCAAACCAGAACAACGATATCCAAAAATCAGAGTGTCACATCAAGTCTTTAAAGAACTTAAAGCTATTCAAGAAGAAAAAGGATATAAGTCTTTTGGAGAAGTTGTTAAAAAATTATTAAACCGATATGGAGAAGATATAAGAATATCAACACCATCTTCATTACCAAGTTGTAATTAATTTAATTTTTTTATGTTTTATT
>NW_008578431.1:0-1521 GCF_000257125.1 Entamoeba nuttalli P19 | reverse complement strand
TAAGATAATTCAGAAGTAGATGGTAATTATCTAATCAATAGTTGCTAGTTATTTGAACAAAACTACAGCTATCATGTTATAATTATTCTTGTAAAATAACCCAATTCAAACAATATATTTTCTGATTTAATGAACATTAATATTTAGAAGATTTAATAATAAACATTAAAATAATTAGTCAAAATATTGAAATATAAAATTAATTGTTTACAATTAATAAAAACTCAAATTGAAACTAAAATATTACAAACAATTCAATATAGAATAAAAAGGGTGCAACCAAAATAAATGATAAAAGAAATACCTATTTACAAATATTCTTAGTTAATTATTTTTCATGTCTTAATATTCTATAACATCAAAAAGTTGAATGATAAAAGATGTTATAAATTAACAGGATCAATCAACCTCTTTTTGATGTTTTTCGTTTTTTTGTAGAAATAACACCAATGTTTTTATCTACTTGTTTATCAAGATTAGTGAAGTGTTTAAGTATTAAAGTCAATAAATTTGTCAATACCTCTTTGATTGAAAGTACCGTTTTAACTGAAATTAAAATACTATCTGAATATTTCTATCATGCTTCTTTATCCATTATATCTTCTTGAACCTTCTTTAAATCTTTTTTCCATTTAAACAAACAACATTATTTCCAATTAATAATGTCAGTATAAAGTATTTATTGACCTAATTCTATCCTTTATTTTTAGTGTATCAGTTTCCAGAAGTATGTCTGAATTGGTGAAGTTATATAGAACAATATCGTACTGTATTCCATTGTATAAATTCTAATATTTCTTCTGTTTGAATGTCAAAGAATTAATTAATATGTGTGAGTTTTATATAATGAAGTCTTCATAAAAGTTTTTAATTATCATAACAATATTAAAAGTATCAATGACTGTCTTGTTCGTTAATGTTCTGAATGAATAACAAATTCAATTTCTTATTTGTTGTTAAACTTCAAAATGTGTTTAGACTAAATTAAGAAGATGGAATTTAAATGAATTTAAAGTATGAAAAAAAAGAAATAAATAAATAAACTACAATGAAATTATATAGCATATAATACAAATAAATTAAAAAAGAAAAGTTGGTGTCAATGTAAAAATGTTTTAAATAATGTATTTCATAATTATGTACAACATTATAAAATTCTCTATTTATTAATACTTTTTTTTTCTTTTTTTATGTAACAAAGTATTAACTTATATTTATTAAAGAAATAATAACTCTTCTTTTTTATTTAACATATAACACAAAAGAATTAATATAATCGATATTATGAAATAGAAGAAAATGTTTGCAAACAAGACTATTATCATATTTCATTTAAAGAATAATTTATATAAACATAGAAAAGGGTTAGACTAATTTTATTTATTATATTTGTCAATTTTAAAAATAATATTAATAAAGACTGATATTTTAATATGTAACAATTGAAACATTATTTTTTTTGGTGTAAGACATTCTTATTTTAACTGAATTTATTATATTATTTATATATTTATTAAAGAA
>NW_008578430.1:20417-23778 GCF_000257125.1 Entamoeba nuttalli P19 | reverse complement strand
TCATTATTTCTTTGCTAATTTTCGTACCCAGTAAAACAAATTAACTTAGATAAAGAGAATGAGTGTCAATGAAAAATCAAAATAAATTTAATTAGACTCTTTTATTATATTATTTATTTTCATTACTAACTTTAATAATTATAAAACTATAATACAATGGCAATAATTGATAATAAGAAACAATAGAATTAGATAATAATTTATTTTCAATTATAACATTAATAATTTATATGTGTACTAATTCTACATCTATTTCATTTATTACTTTTATTTATTTACAATGCATAATTGTATTAAAACAACATATTATTTATGATTTATAACTATTTTCATTTTCTTTTCAATATAAAAAGTACTCAAAACAACAATAAAATAAATTCATTAAACTACATCCATGAAAATAAATATATGAAGTACTGATATTGATCATATTTTAAAAGAATAAAAAATACACAATGAGAAGGGGAGAAAATGAGATTTATATGAAAAAGTATGTTAGGAATAATTATTGTAAAATATGGGAAAGACAAGAGTGTAAATAAAAATAAGAGATAAATAGCAAAAAATATAGAAAAAATATAAAAAAGATAATAAGAAAAGAAAAACAAAAAAGTTTGAAAAACTGAAGTGGAATGAAATTTT
This sequence comes from Entamoeba nuttalli P19, assembly GCF_000257125.1. Classification (NCBI taxonomy): domain Eukaryota; phylum Evosea; order Mastigamoebida; family Endamoebidae; genus Entamoeba; species Entamoeba nuttalli. Next base: position 23,136 of record NW_008578430.1, on the reverse strand, counting down.
TATTACACACAATCGTAAAATAAATTCAAAAGTATAATAAATAAATAGTACGTTATAATAATTATATTTTGGCTCTTTAATCCTTAAAAATTGGATTTGACTTTGTGTATGTTCCTATAGCTTCGTTGTAAGTAAATTTTAATGAACTATGCTGTTCATTTTTAGTTGTAGTATTTATAGGAGGTAATTCTTCTAACCTCTGTTCTTTTTCAATTTTTTTCATTTCTTCTTGGTGTATTTTTTTTTCGTCGTCCAAAGCCTTTTTAGTTATTTCGATGAATTCGTTTTGATTATTATTTTCATTCTCATCTGTTTTATCTTCAAAAATCATTTTATCAATACTGTTAAAAGATAATTCTGGATTTTTGAAAGAAATGTCAATAGGTTCGTTGTCAGTAGTACCATCATCTTGAGATTTAGTTTGTGATTCTTGAATGTCAGGGAGGTTGACTAATGCAATAATTGGTGTAGTTTTTGATAATTTTTGTTGGTTTTGAAGTTCTACAAAATCAAAAGTACTTCTTGGCTGTTTTGGTAATTGAATTTTAATTGAACTTAAAGAATCGTATTGAGAAGACCTAGAAGTTATAATATCTTTTGGTGAAGTTGTGTTAAAATTTTGATGAAGATTTTGAGAAGGACTAATAGTGGATTGATCATCTTTTGAAGGAAAACTTTTATCAATAATTAATTTTTGTGAATTTAATTGATTTTGTTGTTGGTTAATTTGTTGTTTTTTAGTTATTCTATCAAATACATCAATTTTTTTAGGTCCATCAACAACATTTGGTTTAAATAATTTGTCAGTTAATTTACTTGTTTTCTTTCTTTGAATTTTTATATTTTGTTCAGAAAATAATTTTGATTGTTGTTCAGAAGAGAATAAATAAGTTATTCTTTTATTTAATTTTTCATCAACGTCATTTGGAAATATTAATGGATAATTTGAAATACAAAATGAAATAAAGTCAATACAAATTGTATAGTCATTTGTAAAGTCATAAGTATTTGATATTTGTTCTGGTTCATTTAATGTCATTAAATTAGTTGAAAGACAAATTGAAAGATTTTTTGAATTCATTGAATTTAAATCAGAAAATGAAATAATTTTATATGATAATTTCATTAACTCTTTAAATATTGTTTGATGTTCAATAGGAAGAAGTGATAAAATATTTTGAATAGTTTGAATTATTTTTAATTCAGGAATACTTTCATTTTTATTTATTTTACTCCATTCAAAAAATATTTGTTGAGTTATTTCATTATCAATAATATGAACTGGTAAATTTCTAAGAAATTTCTTTAAGACATTTGCGATAACATCTACTGGAATATCTTCAAAATTTGTTACACTCATTCTCATATATAATTCTTCAACTTTCCTTATTGATGCATTTTGACTTTCACGAAATATCCCTTTACAATAACACCCTTTTTCATACATACAATGAAACATTTTTTCAATTGCTTTTGGTAATTGGTTTGGTTCTCTTTTTTCATCATTTAATATTTCTTTAATTGTTCTTCCTGTATATGGAATAACTTCTTCTTGCTTATTTATTAAAATATTTTTCTATTTAACATGAATTTTTTACTGAATTAAATTATTAAATTTAAACTAAAATACTAACAAACTTCTTGAAGTTGTTTTTCAATTTCATCTACAAATAATGTCTCAACAAAATATGAATTGCCAATTGAATAAAGAATTTCAAATGACTTAAATAAATTAAGATAATAATTAGGAGTTAAAAATTCCAGTCTATTAATAAATCCTTGATATAATGTGAATGTAGTTTCATCATTTTGTGCTGGTTCAGTTTCAAATTTATTAAAAAATTGAGTAATCTTTTGGAAAATTTCATTTGTTTTTTTAAATGAAATATTCATATTTTCTACACTTAACTCGAAGTCATTTGAAATAAAATTTAATGCACCAATAAATTGTTCTATCATTTTGACTTCTATTTATAAGTCTTTCTATTTTGACTTTTCATTTCATTTTATTAAAGAAAACAAACCAATATGATGATAATCTTTTGAGTCAATCATTTTAGATAACTCTTCAGAATGATTATTGAGTTCATCATGGATTGTTGTCATTATTGTAGAAAGTCTTTTCAGAAATAATTGTTGTTTTACCCAAAACCTTTCAATTTGTTTAAGTTCTTTCTTTTTCTCTTCAATATTTTTATCTCTTCCAACGTTATACCAAGTCATTACTAATTTTAAGTTCTTTCCTTTTATAGAACAATTTATATTTTAAAAAAATAAATTAAATAAAAAGAAAGTAATTAAGTGTTAACAGACTTATTCTTTATTGTTCATTACACTGTGATGATTATTCACATACAGTTTTTAATTATCCATATAGAATTTTTTTGGTATAGAAACAATACTCCATAATTACAATCATTCTTTATTACATCATTTTTGACTCTTTTGTACTATTAATTTTCATTTTGAACTCTTTAATTGGTTTAATACTTTTTACATTTATTATCCTGTTTATTGAAATTACTAAGACTATTATTATCTTATTTTATTTTTCATTTTATTCTTTCTTTATACTCATTTCTTTTATTCAAACATTGTTTATGTTAATTTAACCTGTTTACCCAACATTAATCACATCATTTGCTATTCTATGGTTATTTCTTATTAGTTGTTTAGTACTATTGTTTCTTTATATATATCTTCTTAACCTTTACAATAT
>NW_008578430.1:18538-20407 GCF_000257125.1 Entamoeba nuttalli P19 | reverse complement strand
TTTCTATTCCAATTATCAATATCTGAATCATATATTACATTGTTTTTCTTTTTTATTTGCCCGTTTTAAGGTTTTTTCTCTTTTTTTAATTTTCTATTTCAATATTCTATCTGATATATAAAGTACATTATCTGTATTAATAAAATTAATGTATATATTGCTATAAAATAATAAATTTCATTCTTGTACATATTATTCTTACTCTTTTAATGTATTTTACAACTATTTCTTTTTTATTAAGCAATAAAATGAAATGAATATAACCATATATATTTATTTATTATTCATTATTTTTAATATAGATTGTATCTTTATTTGTTGTTGTTTATTAAACATTATTTACTATTCAATTATACTTTCATTTATTCTATTTCATGTCTTTAAATTAATTCATTTTGTTTTCAAGCAGTGTTAATTGATGAAAAATTGTTTATCAATAAAATAAAACAATGATAAGATTTGCTGAAAATGAATCATTTCATTATCATTCCAAATAACCAAATAATTATAATTATTTTTTAGAATTAGTATCTACTTATTTCGTTATTTTCCTTCTCGTACTGCAGAACTATATTTTCAATGTTAATATTCATACTTTTTCATATATAATATTATTGTTACCATTGTTGTTGTATATTTATTACTAATGTTATTCTTGATTCTTTATGTCTTTCATTATTATTTTGTCTTTGTTGTTTAGTGCTTCTTTTGAATTATCCTTTCTTCATTTATCACAACTACTTCATGATTTTCTTTTGATAGATTTATTATCTCTTCTCCATCACTTCTACTTTCTCATTCTTTATTTTATATTTCATATTCATTTATCATTATAATTCTTCATTTTCCTTTCTAATTCTCCTTTTAATCATTTTATCATTTGTAATTCATATATCATTTTTATTATGAATGTTATTTCCATTGATATACATCACACTGTACTTTCTTATGTTTGTATTTGTTGATTGATTTTCTTAACCAAAATCAAGGATGTTATTCAATATCAAAAACAATAAAATTTGTTGCATTTCTTGCATTGGAAAAGTATCTTATCAAAAATAAACTATTTAATAATAAAAATGAAAAAAAGACACAATTCATTTCATAAAAAGAAAACAGACATTACTTTTTTGAAGTATTTCTACGTAAAATTTCGTCTTGAATATTTCTAAGGAATAAACCATTTCTTCTTTCTTCTAAAGACTTTTCTAACTTCTTTTGTTGTTCACAATAATCAACAGCAATTTCAAACCAATCATCACGAGTTTTTTCATCAATAAATTTTAATTGCATTGACTTTAATTCTTTTTCATTAAACTCAATTTGAACACATGTTTCTTGTGCTTTTTCAATATTAACTTTACATAACTTGAAATGTTTATAATAATAAAACCCTTCATATTTCTGTTCTTTAGCTAATCCAACACTTGAAAATAATTTAAGTCCAACATTCCATATCGACGCAGCAACATCAGCAGTTAAGAGTAAAACAATGTCATTAAAAAGAACAACTGTCACTTGACTTTCAACAATCTCTGGGAAATCAACTTCTTTTTGAACAAGATTATGATCACCATCAATATCACAATAATCTTCTGCTTCATTTGACGCATCACTTATCATTACAGTATGTGTTTTAATTATAGTTTCATATAATGTAACATCATTCCGACTCATAAATATTCTTCCTGGTTCACAAATATTTAATCCTTCAGGAACTCCTTTTGTAATATTAGTTAAATATAATGTCATTTCAGTTGACTCTTGCATTCTAGACATTTCATTAACATAAGTAGCAACTTTATTAACTTCTTCTTGTGCTTTTTTTAAATCATAGTAATCAGGATGTTCCCAATTATAATGACGTAA
>NW_008578430.1:0-18528 GCF_000257125.1 Entamoeba nuttalli P19 | reverse complement strand
AATCAGTTAATAATAATTTATATCTTGGTAAACGTTGAACTGGTGTAATTAATAATGAAGTTAATGTATGATGTCTTAAACCTACTGGTGCATGTTTCATTTGATCCCCAATAAATTTTGCAAATGGATGAGGTGGTTTTAATGTTACACAAACCATATCAGAAATATTATTATAAATTCTACAATAGTCTGAATACATTTTAAGAAATGGTGTAAATTCTAAGAATATTTTACCAACACAAGTTTTTTGAGAATAGTTTGTACAACTCTCAATTAAATTATCAAGCAATGCATGATTTGTTGCTTGAATATTTGCTAATCCATAAAATATTAATTTCATTTGTTCTTCTGTTATAATTTCTTCTTGTTTATTTATTTTTTTTAATGGCTTCATAATTAAATCTACAACGACATCAAGTTGTTGAACATACGTTTGTTCTGTTGAAATAATTTCATTTACGATCTTAGAACAATAAATATATTTCTTTGAATCTTTTACTTTTTGACGTGACCGAATAGCACGTTGTAATATACATGCAGCACTTGCCTTTCTACATTCATCTCTATACGCTAATAAATTTCTCCATTCTTGAAGTTCAGCACCAAGTTTTACATTAAACTTACTGTCAATTTTCATAAATTCTGGTCCTGTAACAGATAAAATTTTCATTCGATTTCCAATACCTCTCATATCTTTTTTAATAAGCATTTTTTCAAGCATTTTTGAACTCCAACGTGATGCATCCATCCAGTAACTATATAGTCGTGGTTTAAATGGACTAACTTCCATTTTAAAAGGAATAAATTCTTCTACAAGACTTTTCCCTGGTTGGTGTTTCCCTACCTTTTTCTCTTTTTCACAACTTTCGTTTTCGTTAGACATAATTGATTTTTCAAGATTACTTGATTCTTTTTTCAACTATTTTCCTAAAAGTATAAAAGCATTTTTATCTTTTATTAACTCAAATACTCTTTTTCCTGTTCAACGTGGAAACCATTACTAGATTATTCTCTTTGTGATTTTTCTTTTTAATTATAATTTAAAAATAATAAAAATATAATTTGAAATTGTTTATTATCGTTTTGAATAAAATTTTAGTATTTACATTTTCATAAAGAAAAAGAACAGTCACCAAAACGAGAGTTGATGAGTTAGAGATTAATAGATAATATTTTGTGGATACAAACAGATAACTAAATACAATAAAAATTATTTGATGGAAGCAAAACCTGTTCAATTATTTGTTGACCCAATTCATATGACTGAAGATCAATTTGTAATATTACTTAATGACATTGAAGGAAATAAAGAACTTATTGAACGTATCTTAGACACTCGTAAGAATTTTATTAAAAAATATACTCAAATCTTACATCAAAGTGGTTTATTTATGGATAATTAAAGAGTCAATACAAAAAGAACAAGATAATTTAATTGAAATTACATTGAGATAAATTCTATTCCTTCCATTTTCATTTTAGCAACTAATTTGTCTTGCATTAATACTTCTCCTGAAGTAGTAATCATTCCTATATATGTTTCACTTCTTTCTCCAACTTCAACACTCTTTAAATATAATAACTTATTCTCATCATTTGGAAGAACTTTAATAGAACTAAATCCTTTATTAAGGTCATGTTGAGGATCATTTATTATATCAAAATTACTAAAGTCTTCAGTAGAAATAATGTAAGGACATCCACGAGTTTCGTCTTTACTATCATCATATTTCTCTTTACTACATTTTCTAGGTGCAAAGTACCATTTGTTAGCACTAGCTGAATAAGTAACTGCTTCATTAATCATATACCCATCTCCATAAATTCCAACTGCATTTTTTAGGTTGTTATATTTATTTTTCCAATTTATTGCAGTAATTTTTCCATTTTGGTCAATTTTTTTAATATACAATGGATTATCATTTAAATATTCTCCTGTTGGTGTTGTAAATTCTTTTCCTATACTTCCAATATACATAGAATCTTTATAAACTGTTGCCCATTCAATTTTCATTCCTTTATCAGAATTTAAATCACCATCCATCAAAATATAACGAGGATAAGTCTTTTTTTTCTCTAAATCAATAGCCATTACAACCCCTGTTCTATCATCAAATCCATATAATTCTCCATTAAAATTTAACAATTCACTTAACTCCATTCCTCTTCCATTTTCATTGATTCCTAAAGTTAAATTAAATTCTTCTTGTTGTTGAAATTCATAGGTATTCCCTTGTTTGAATATTGTTCCAATAATCATTGAAGACCTCCATTTTTTATTGAGCTTACTTGCTTTATCTAAATCACTTATTATTGCAACTCTAAAAAAAGGAGAATTTTTTGAATATAATTTATAATTTGGTTGGTACTGATAAGAATTTGGAGTTAATCTATAAGTAAGCTACTATTAGTATTAAATAAATAAAAATAATACAAACGGTGTATTAAATATTTTAATACAACAAATAAAAGATACTAAACAAATTATTGTTAGTATTATATGGAGAGTAGAAATATGAAAGTGTGGTGGTTGGATAGCAATATTCATTTAAATGTATAAAATTTCAAGTTAGAAATAAAATCTTCTTATCAGAGAATCAATCTTTTTGTCACTAACTCATTTTTTTGTTTTTTTCATTTTATTTGTAATATAATAAAATTTTAATTCATTAAAATATATTAAAAACCCTTTTTAATAAAAAAGAAAAACACAAAAAACTAAAATAACACAAAAATTTTTATTAAAATAACCAGTGGGAGTTTGTTCTAGAAAGAGATGAGTCGTAGGAAACAACAAATGGCAAAAGCTTTAGAAAGACAGAGATTAGAAAAGATTCAACGACTGCAACAAAACCAATCAACACCTTCTAGTCAACCTAAGATAGAGATCACTAAACCGAAGATTGAACCAAAAGTAGCTATTCAACAAAAGAAAGAAAAAAAAGAACAAAAAATTATTGAAAAAAAAGAAATTGAAAAGCAACAATCAGATGCACAAAATATTCAAAGGTTAAAAGTTTTATATGATTCCTTAATTAATGAATTTGGTTTGACACCAGAACTTATCAAAAAAGGGATGGTTGGAGCCACTTTAGAAAATTCTGATGATATTACTGTTGATATGGTAATTGAATGGTTATGTCTAAATATTCCATCTAGATTATTACCAAACAGTTTAGGAGGAACACTTAATAAAGTAAAGAGTGAAAAACAAGAAATTAAACAAGAAATAAAAAAGGAAATAATTAAAACACAAGAAATTCAAGAAAAACAGAAAGAACAAGAAATAGAAGAGGAAGAAGATCTTGATGCATTACTTGATAGAAAGGCTTTTAAAGAAGCAATGGATTCTACAACAAAAAAGAAAAAGAAAACTCCAGAAGAAATGAGAGCTGAGGGATTAAAAAGAAAAGCAGAAATTGCTAGGTTAAGAGAAGAAGCAGAAAAAAGAAAGAAAGAAGAGGCTCAAGAAGAAGAAAATGAATTAAATTTTAATTTTGATGGTGAAATTAAAGAAGAAGAAAATGAACGATGGAATATCATTTCAGCAGCAGAAGATACAAAATGGACAGGTAAGTTTCCTTCAGTAATTATTTGTGACTATTGTAGAAGACAAAAATATGATAATCCTAAGTATAAAGATGAAAAATGTAAAGAAGGATTTCTTATGAGTGCATCAGTACAATTAAATGATAAATCAAAAACAGTGTTATATGCACGTATTCCAGAAGAAAATACTGCTTTTCTTGAAAAAGCTACAGCAAAGAATTATATTGCTTTAAGGTTATTATTTGAAATGAAAGTACAAAGAAATTTTATTAATAATTTCTCACCACGATATCAAGAAGTATTTGATAATTGGACAAATAATTCACCAGAAGAAATTACTAAAAACAGTATTATTTTATTAGTAAGTCAAACACCAAAAGGAGAAAAGAAAAAAGAAAAAGAAATAGAAGAACAAAGTATTAATAGGTTTACATCAGAAATACAAGCTAAAGATAAATTTTCTAATGGTTATTATTTTGATGAAATGAATAAAGAAATCAATAGTTCACATTATCAAAATATGTTGGAAAATAGAAAACAATTACCAATTTATTCTAATAAAGATCATTTTATTAATCTTTTAAATAATAATCAAATTGTTGTAGTTTCAGGAACTACTGGTAGTGGTAAAAGTACACAATTACCTCAATTTGTTTTAGAAAATGAATTATTAAATAAACGAGGAAGTCAAACTAAAATATATGTAACACAACCAAGAAGAATTAGTGCAGTAGGATTGTCTTCAAGAGTAATAGATGAAAGAGGATCAAATAAATTTGTTGGACATCAAATTAGATTTGAGAAAACAGGAGATGAAAAATTAGTATATTGTACAGTTGGTGTAATGTTAAGAAAGGTTCTTGGTAATCCAGATTTAGAAGGAATTAGTCATTTATTTATTGATGAAGTTCATGAAAGAGATATTAATACAGACTTTTTATTATTACTGATTAAAAAATTAATAACAAGAAATAAAACAATTAAAATTATTATTATGAGTGCTACATTAGCTGTAGAACTTTTTGAACAATATTTTGGAAGTGCTTCATGTTTAAGAGTTGAAAGTAAAATTCATCCAGTTCAAACATTTTATTTAGATGATATTATTTCATTTACAAATTATTCAATTGATTCTACTTCAGAATATTATAATTATAAATATGATGATTTTCAAAAGAAATTAATTGGTGACCAACTCATTACTGTTGATATGAATAAAGTTAATAACAAATCAAACAAAACAGTATCAGATATGATTAATCAATCTACTGTCAATTATGAGTTAATAATGGATTTATTACATTATCTTATTACAAATAAACCAATCGGTTGTATTTTAATATTTTTACCAGGTATTTATGAAATTACTACATTACAAAAAGAAATTATTTCTACACCTCCTTTTAACAATTTAAATAAATTTAAAATTCATATTCTTCATTCTTCTGTTCCTTTACAACAACAAAAAGAAGCTTTTTCAATTGCACCAAATGGAATATGGAAAATTGTATTATCTACAAATATTGCAGAAACATCTATTACTATTCCTGATGCTAAATATCTTATTGATACTGGACTTGTAAGGATTATGTCATATGATCGTTCAACAAAAATGCAACGATTAATTCTTACAAAAATTTCAAAAGCTAATGCACAACAAAGAACAGGAAGAGTTGGAAGAGTATCTTCAGGAGAATGTTATAAAATGTATAGTCAAAAAAGAGAAAGTTCATTTGAAACATATCCACAACCTGAAATTAAGAGATTACCATTAGAATCATTATGTCTTCAAATATTATTATTTGGTGAAAAAAATCCTGTTCAATTTCTTGCTGATGCTTTAGATGCACCAAGTCAAACTCAAATCGAAAAGTCATTACTTCAACTTGTTACTATTAAAGCAGCAAAAAGAATTAGTCATTTAGATATTTCTGGAGCAGTTAAAGAATTTGAATATAGTGCAACTCCATTAGGATCTGCATTAGCAGCTCTTCCAGTTGAAGTATCTATAGGAAAGATGTTATTATTAGGATGTGCTTTTGGAATTGCACAAGAAGCTACATTATTAGCAGCATGTATGTCAGTACAACCATTAATTAATGGAGAAAATGGAAGTAATATTAAGAGAAGATATTGTTCTGATGCATCAGATCATATAGCAACAATGAAAATAGTAGAACATTATATTGAATCTGAAAGAAAAGGAAATGGAACACAGTTTTGTAAAAATAATAATATAAATATTATTCTTATTAAAGAAATATTAGATACAAGAAAACAATTTATAGAGTTATTAAAAAATTATAATTATCCAATTCAATCAATTCAATCATCTTATAAAAAAGAATTATTATTATTTATTTTAACATATGTATTTTATCCAAATATTATTATTCCACAACAAATTATAGGAAAAACATCAATTGAATATGAATATTATACAAAAAAACATCAAGTATTTATGGGAATATCTTCTATTAATTCAATGCCTAGAATTGATTTTAAAGATAATGTATTTATTTATACTAATATGGTAAAATCAAATAAAATAATGGTATGGGAATGTTCATTAATTAAAAAAGTATTTATTGCTTTAATAGCTACATCAATTGCTGTGAATTATAAACAAAAAACTATTACATTAGATGGATGGATAACAATTAATTCCACTCCACTTTTTATTGCACGATTAATTCAAATGAGAAAAGAATTAAAGGAAGCATTAGATGATGTTATTAATCAAAAGACTCAATTAACAAAAGAATTTATGAGTCATTTGATTGAAACAAAATTAAATTAATTTATTTTTTTCTTTTGATCAAATAAATTTGTCATTTTTACATCACTACTTTTAAAAGAAGTATTTTTTTTAATTCTTTTTTTCTTTTGAGGAGTTAAAGAGTCATTATCAAATGATAAACGTTTAATAGGAAATTCTTTTGATTTATTTTTATTTATTTTTAATACTTCAGAAGAAGATATAGATTTTTGATGTTCATTAATAGAATTAATATAATTTGTACATTCTCTTTCAGTATCATTAAAATAACTAAATTGATGAACAAAATTAATCATTGTTGGTCTTTTTTCTAAATCTTCTTCTAAAAGCATTTTTCCTTTTTCAATTAGCATTTTATAACAAGAATTTGTAGTTTTAATTTCATCAAATATTGCTTTATTATATGATAATTTATAAAAATTACCAGTAATTAAACAATATAATACACATCCTACACTCCAACAATCACTTTTAAATGAATAATAAGCAGGTGTTGTTCTTACTTCAGGTGCAAGATATTCAGGAGTTCCTATTCCACCTTTTTTAATTTTTTCATGTTCCCATTCATTTACAGTTATACATAATCCAAAATCTGTTAATTTACAATGACCATTTTCATTTATTAAAATATTTTCACATTTAATATCTCTATGAATTAAATTAAATTCTTTTTGAATAAATTGAACAGCACAACATAATTCTTTAAAAATTCTTTCACAAATTGATAAATCAATATATTTTTTTTCTTTTGATTTTTGTTTATTTAAATAAGAAATTAAAGTATTAGGAGCATATTCTAATACAAGAAATTTATTGTTATTAATATTATAATCATTATAATATGAAATAATAAAAGGATGTTTAATTTTTTTAATTATTGAAATTTCATGTTCAAATTGATGAAAGTAAATTTGATTATTAATAATTTCTTTTTTTAATGTTTTTATTACAAGTTGTTGATTATCAATTTTATCTCTTGCTAAATAAACATGACTAAAACTTCCACTTCCTATTTCTTTATCAAATACATATCTTTTATTTATTTCAATTCCTTTATTAAATGTTTCTTTTGTAATTACAAAAAATTCAAAAATTATATTCTCTCCAATTGTATAATTTTCTCCTTCTTTTAAATTCTTTGAAATATCTTTTAAACATCCTTTTTTCTTTGTCATAAATATTTGATTATTACTTAATTCAATAATCGCTTTTTCATCACTTAGTCCACATATTTTATTTCCTTTTCCTATTTCAAATTTATTTTCATTTATACTTTCTTTTTGAAAACTCCCACAACAATTTTGTCTTCTTGAAAAACAAATCATTTTTGTTTCTTCTTCTACCTTTTCAAGGCGAAGAGTTTCAATTATTGGTGTTGCACTCATGTTTTTGTTAATTAATTAGTTCTTCTTTCTCTTTTTGTGTTATTTAATTGTTTTTTTTGTTTTTTATTTTTGTGTTTTTTTTACAAAATAAAAACTCAATTTTATAAGATGTTGACTCTTAAACAATACTTTAAGAAAAAGGATAAATTACAACAACAACAATTTGATGAACAAAGAAAGAAATATGGAAAAGGAAATATTTTTAAAGGTGTTGCTGTTTGGATTACTGGAAGAACACATCCTTCAGCATCAATTTTACGCTCTTTAATTCTTCAAAATGGTGGAAAATATTTAATGAAATATTCTTCATCTGAAGTTACTCATATTATTGCAGCTCAATTATCATATCAACATCAAATTCAATTTGAAAAAAAGATTGTTGTTCATCCAAATTGGATAATAGATTCTATTAAATATGGAACATTACAAGCAATAACTAATTATAGTCTTCAAAAAATGAATAAGAAACAACAACAACAAAGTGATTTAGATTGTACTGATCCAAATTTTCTTGATAAATATTATTTAAGTTCAAGACTTCATCATATTTCTTTATGGAAAACAATATTTTCAGATTTTCTTTCAGAAAAAGTTGAAGGAATTAAATCAAATTATTCTAAAATTATGCACGTTGATATTGACTCATTCTTTGCTTCTGTTACAATTTCTAAACATACTGAATTACAAGGAAAACCTGTAGTTGTATCACATGGTGGAAATAATGCAGATGTTTCTAGTTGTAATTATGAAGCAAGAAAATATGGAATAAAAAATGGGATGTGGTTAAAACAAGCATATAATCTTTGTCCACAATTAATTGTTGTTGGATATGATTTTGATGAATATGAAAAAGCTGCATTAAAAATGTATGAAATATTAATAAAATATTTTCATAATATTGAAGTATTGAGTTGTGATGAATGTATTATAGATATTTCTTCTGTTCCTGAACCTATTGATATTTTTTTACAACAAGTTAGAACAGAAATTAAAGAAACAATTCATTCTGGAGTAAGTTTTGGAATTGGAATAAATCCTCTTACAGCACGTCTAGCAATGAAAAAAGCCAAACCCGATGGAATATACTATTTACTATCAAATGTTTGTTTTTAATTGTTTTTTTTATTTAAAAAGAATATGAAATAATAAATGGAGATTGAAGAATTTATTTCTACAATAAAAATAGCAGAACTTCCAGGTTTTGGTTATTCTCTTTCAGAAAAGTGTAAAATAATTGGGGTTTATACATGTGGAGATATTTCATTAATTTCAAAAGAAGTATTAGAAAAACAAATAGGAGAGAAAAATACTCTTAAATTAATTGAAATGAGTAAAGGAATTGATAGTACTCAATTTGAGAATAAAAAAGAAAAGCAAAGTGTTGGAATATCAATAAATTGGGGAATTAGATTTGAGAATGAAGATGATGCTAAACAATTTATTTTTAGAATGTGTTGTGAAGTAGAAAAACGATTACATAAATCCAATGTTATGGGAACTTTAATGACTATGCAAATAATGACAAGAAAAGAAGGAAGTGGAGAAGCAATTAAATATAAAGGACATGGCATTGTTAATATGCAATCTAAGAGTATTACTATTTGTGAAACTCAAAACTCAGCAATTCTTAATAAAAGTGCAATAATTTTATGGAATCAATTTCAAATTCCAATAAAAGATTTAAGAGGAATTTCTATTCAAATAAGTAAATTACATTCTATTCAACCAGTTCAAATAAAAGAATCAAAAATATTTCAACAAATTCTTTTAGCAAAACAACGAGAAGAAAAATATACAAAAATAAAACAAAATGAAAAGAATAAATTTGTTGAATTACCAAGTGCATCTCAAATTGATATATCTGTTTTAAATGCACTTCCAAATGATGTTAAAAATGAACTTATTCAATATTATTCAAAATATTATAATATTTATAATAATCCAAAAATTTCATTTGCTAATGATAAAATTCAAATAGAAAAATTAGATGAAAGAATTGAAGAAATTGAATTATTTGAAATAGAAAATACTAAAGAATTAATTAATATTTTAATATCTTATTTAAAATCAAGAAAAGAAATTAATTTCTTTCATATTGAAATAATATTACAATACCTTAAAATATTATTAAAACATCAATATTATAAAGAATTTCAAATAATTATTAAAACACTTTTACTATCATTAGAAAATCCTCGTTTTAATGATTTTAAAGAAATTTTAGAACATTATGCAGAAAAAATGTATAACGAATCATTCTCAAAATTTATTCATTCATTTTCTCAATAATAATTTAAATATTTTTCTTTATTTAATTACAAATATTTATAACTTAATTAAAATTTCTTTTCTTAAAGTCTTTAATTGTTATTAATTAAATCATATTCTAATTGAATTAAACTCCTTTTATTCTTGAAATATTATTTAACTCATTTCTTCTTTTATATCAGAAAAATAGAGAGAAAATTTCAATTGAAAATTCAATATGAAAAAGAAAAGAACTAAAAATTTACTTCACATTCTAAATGGACCAAAACATCTTGTGTACTTATATGAATGATTTGTCAAAAGAAATAAAAGATAAAGATATACTTTCTACTATAAAATCAATTAAAAGTTGTTTATTAACAACAAAACCATTATCAGATAATTTACAACAATTGTTTCAAATATTACTTCCTCAAATTATTCGTTTGAAATTGACAACTAAACTTACAACTGTTTTATTACCAATTATTGATCCATTATTTCTTTCAAATCAAACAATGAGACTATTCTTATCTTCTATTTTCACTTCTTTTCTACCTCAACCAATTCAGTCAATTCTTAATTGTTGTAGAATAGTTTTTTTAACATCAAAATTTCAAATAGAAAATACTTATCACTGTAAGGCTATTCATTTTATTATTGACACTCATGTTGTATCTTCTTATTACCAAACAACTCCATCACAATTTTATCCTTTACGTCTTGTTCGTGATTATATTGCTACATTAATTGTTGAGTCACATTCTCCATCATTTATGTCTCCTTTATTACAAAGCTCTCCATCAATTTCTCCAGTATTTGCTCCATCACCATCACCAGCAATAAATTCTAATTTAAATATAAATCAAATTATTTCTTTCTCATCACTAAATTCAACTCTCTCTTCAAGTCCTCATTATTCAAATACTCCTTCTATTCAACCTTCATTTCTTATTCAACAAAAATATCCTTCAAGAAGTCATACTTCTTGGAATAATTTAAGTATTTCATCAACATCAATAAAAAATGAAAACAAATCATTAAAACAAAGTATACAACAAGCGGTATTACTTGAACTACTTCAATGTGCATCAACTAATTGGTTTAATCAATCATCATTTTCTAAAACAGACTTTAAAAAAGAATATATTCTTTTAGAAGAAAAAGGAGGTAAAGGTAATATAAAATACCATGAAATTTCAATGGAAATGGCAGATTCTCTTCTTTCTTCATGTCTTCCTAATGTATTAAATAATGCAATTAGACATCAATTACTTAGAATGTTTTCAACAACCTGTTTTGTTGGAGGGAGTATTAGTGATCTTGCTGTTCAGATATTAATTCAATTAATTATTCGACATGGAAGTCATGTGAAGAGTGAATGTAGAACAATTATTAACAATTATATTAATGAAACCAATAACCCAAATAATAGTATTGTTGCAATTAAATCATTATTATCATTGTCATCTTCAGGTAATGCAATGTATTGTATTTATACAATTTTTGACAGAGACTCTTTGGGAAGTTCAGTATTTAAATCAATTGTTAATTGTTTTCTTAATGGATTTAAAAATGATGTTATTAAAAAGTATTGTGCTCAAGGTATTGTTCAATGTATTCGTTCATTTGCACCTTCCCCACCTTTAGAAATACATCCATCAGTACTATTATCTTCAGCTAAAATGATAGAAGAAGCAATTGAAGAAAAATGTCCAACACAAAAACCATTAGTAGTTGGTAATTATTTACGTAAAGATTCTTCATTAGACAAGAATGGAATTGGATATTATTTAACAAGACATGAAGATGCATTAAATGGTTATTTTTCTATTCTTGATCTTTCTCGATATGATTTTTATGATGCGTTATCTATTTCATTAAATGGATTTATATTACCAAACGATAATAAATCAACAACTGAATTTATTAAAACATTTGCTGAAATATATCATGTTGCAACAAGTTATTCAATTGATACAGTAAAAAAATTATGTATGTTACTTCTTCAATTTTCAAGAGATATTTCTGATACTCCTATTATATCTAATTTTCAAAAACTTAAGGAACTTTCAATAAAAATGAATATCAAAGTACCAACAACAGATTTAATGAAATTATACGATCAACTAGAAGAAACTCCATTATTTAAAGAAAATAAACAAATACCAACTGAAGATCAAATTGATATGTTTCATAGATGTTTTTCTTTAATTCTTTCAGCTTTACAACAAATATTTATTAATGAATTAGATCCATTTTCTTCAACACGTGCTTTACTTTATTTTTCATCATTATGTAGAGAAAAAGAAAAATTAAATCAATTGTTATCATTAGTATCTAATTGGCCTTTACAAGAATCAATATCTACTAATTCTCAGTCTTCATCATTAAAATTACTTCTACAATTTTGTTATTCTTATGGAAATTCATTTCATGAAGCATGGCAATATCCAATTAAATTATTTGTTCATTTAATAAATATCCAAACTGATCGTATTACTTCTATTCCAAAACACTTTAGATTTAATAGATATATTCCATACAAAACATTTGATTTAATTACTACAACTTCTTATCAAACAATTATTTGTCCTGATGATACATTATTCTTAGCAGTAATTCATGGAACAGCATTATCACCATCTGGGCTATTATCGTATATTATTCAATTGTTAAATGTAGCATTTGAAATGACAAATTCACAAACACCATCAATCTCTTTATTAAATATGTTACTTTCAGTTATTCATTTTAATATTTATCGTATATTTTATATTTATGACTCATTATCAACCAGTTTATTTCAAATATTAAATAGTATATCACTTCATCCACAACCAAAAGTTGCTCAAGTTGCATTAGAAATACTTAGTTCAATTTATGATTTATTAATACAAAGAGAAGAATTAGAATATTTCAATATAACAGAAACATATTATGAAATGCTATTAATTACTATTAATGATTCTCCTCTTTTATCTGTTAGACAATTAGTTCTTTCATATGTAAAAAAATGTTCTGATTGGAGACGTATTTTTCAAATATTATCAACAGCGGCTGAAGATATAGAAATGGTTATTGTTGAAACAGGATTTGAGAAATTAGTTGAATTTGAGAAATATAAAGACGAATATTTTGATTCATATTTTCCATATTATATTAATACTTTATCTATGTTTTCTATATGTCCAAATGATAAAGCAGCTAATTATGCAGTTGAAAAATTAGCAAATATTGCTGAAAATGTTAAAAACCTTAAAGTATTAAATAATGATGTAATTAATATTTGGATGCCATGTATTAAAGCACTTGCTAAATCAATGCTCAATACAAATGTTGAAATATCAACAAAAGTTATACAAATTGTTTATGAAAAATTACTTACACAACCTACATTAATTGATGATATTAAAATGAGGGCATTACAAATTATTATGAGTTCAACACTAAGTATTGATGAAACATCAAAAGATTGGGTAGCTATTATTGGTACATCTATTGCATTTAGATCATTAGAAACATCAAAATCATACCCATTATTATTACCTGATGTTATTAATTTAATAACACTTTTAATTTTAACAACAAATGAAGCTCTTCAAAAAACAGGTATTTTTATTTTAAATGAAATTATTCCAAAACTTGTTTCTGAACCTTCATTATTTATTATTCATTTTACTGATTTAATAGAATATTTTTATGATCAAATTACAACTTCATTATTATCAATAACAAATATTACTCCATCTTTTACTGAACCTATTCAACCTTCAATATTATCCATATGTTCTCATTGTAATAAATTATTACCTGCTTGTGAAATGATTCAATGTGCTCTTTGTGAACTTCCAATATGTTCAACTTCATGTTTAAAAATACATTCACAACAACCACATAATTTTATTGCACATAAAATTATTAGACATATGTATGTTCCAAAACAAAATGATTTATTAAAATCATTTTCAGCATTATATGAAATATTATCAATTATAAATTGTAATATTGAAAAGTGTCCAACTCTTCTTATTCCTTTATTATATAAACATATTGAAAGATATTTATCATTAAGACTTCTTTCAACTTCTTCAAAAGAACAAATAGATTCTATTTTAAAGTTATTTACAACAATGTGTATTTCACTAATTATTAAAACAGAACAATATTCTCCTTTTATATTAAAATTATTTGAATTTAAAAATATTGATATTATTAAAATTTTATTATATCATTTAAAAAATAGTAATAATCCAAAATTATTTATTACTAATCAAAATATTCAACTTGTATTATGTGAATTAATTAATATTGATGATATGGAAGTTCGTAAAGATGTTAAACAATTATTAGCTATTTTATAAAACTATGTATAATCAATTTATTGTTATAACCATTTATTTTTTTTTATTGTTTCAAATTTAATTTAATTAATAACAATTCAGAATTCTTCAGCACTACTAACCACCTCTTCTTCTAATTCTTTTATTTGAATTGGAATATCAGCACTTTCAGAACAATCAACATGTTCTTCAAAAAGAAGAGTATATACCACTTGTCGTTGTTTTGCACCAAAAAATGAACCTTGAATTTCATCATCAATTGCATTAGAATGTTTAACTTCTTCATTTAAACGATGAAATTGACGAAGTAATAATCCATATACCATTTCTCTGAATTTCTGAAATTCATCAATCATTTGAACGTAAATTGGAGAATAAATTTGACCATGTAAAAGACAAAGTCTTACAAGTACCATTAATTGTTCAACAACTCTTTTCTGTGCATGACATGTGTCATATACAATTGAAGTTGGATCTCTCGAAGTATTAATTCTATAAAATATAATCAATTTTTGGATAAAATTTTCGATACGAATAAAAAGTTCTTTTAAAGGATTAAATAATTGAACATCACGTTGTTTAATCTGAAACTGTTTTACCTATTTATTAATTATTTTTATTTAATTTAAAATAATATTACTTTAAATAATAATAACAAACAAATTTACTAAAAACATTTGGATGAAGATATGAAGCAGATAATAAATGTAAGAATTTACTAAATACCATTAAGAAATCTTTTGAATGCATTTCAATAAAATCACTATAATTTGTTTTTAATCTATAAATTCCTTCTTTAATAATTGTAGATAATCCATCTTTATAAACGCAATATATACATGGATTTTCAACAATTATTCCATTCTCATCTCTAATAACAAAATTATCATCTTCCATACCACATTGATAAATAAGAAAATAATCATTATTATTATTAATTGGATTGTCTTCAATAACTATAGAAACAATATTCCACATTGCTAAAACAGTTTTAGAATAATCCCAATATTTTTCTGTTCTATATGTTGGCTCAAAACTTAATACTTCTGCTCTTTCAATATATGACTCTAATCCACGATTAAAATTAATAAATTGACATCGAAGAAATTCTTTGGAACGTTCATCTGTAATTAATCCTTGTATTAGTCCAATAAAACTAATTACTTTGGTTTTAAATATAGCTATTAAGTCTTTTAGTCCTTCTAATGAAACAGTATCACATGCCATTCTAATATTATACAATAAATTTGGTACTTCATGAAATAGTGGTTTTAGTTGATTCATTATATTTTCTTTAGGTATTGTTGTGTTTATTGGAATAGACTCTAAGCTCAACCCGTTTAACCATTTTCTAAATTCATCTAATTCTACAACCCATTTGTCTTCATCTGCTTCAATAATACATTCTAAATAATGTGATATTGATTTTCTAAGTTCTTCTATACTTTCTTCTATTGATTTCTTTTTCATATAAAGATGATATAATAAATTTTGATAACAATTTAATGTTTGAAGACAATTAACATAAATTGAAGTACGTAATGCTGTTGGTGGAATTAATAAAATCAAATTAACCGAAAAATGAATAGCTACTTGAAACATTCTTGTCATTTTTCTAATACTACAATAATTAGGAAGAAGGGTTGTTGAGTCTCTCCATGTTACTGGATTTATAACAAGTGAAAGAATTGACTCAAGTATTTCTTTAACTAATGATATATATTGATTAATATTAAACACTCTCCTATTAGGACAATCAGGAACAACAAAGTCTTTATAAAATTTCATATCTAATAATGTTTGTAATACCATTTGATAATTATTTAAAACAGAATTTAATTGTTCTTTATAATTTTCATTAAATTCATTTGGGGTAATTAATGTACCAATTTCATTGAAGTTAGATTTTGAACTTTGTTGCATATCAGTAATAAGAATTGGAACTTTTCCTTCAATTTGAATTCTCTTACAACAAAGAGATAACATATCAACTGAAACTATAAGAGAATATTCAACATTAACTTCAGATATAGCTGATTTTACTGTTGGACATATTGTATTTGGAACGGTGATTTCAAGTGAAATGGGTTGATTAATTCTAATATGATCATCATGTTTCCTATTTTATGAGATTCTTTGCTTAATTAAATAATATGATAACGTTGAAGAAATAAATAATAAATTAACAAACGTAATAACAGCCATTTCTCCAGTACTTCTATTTGTAAATGTTCTTACTAAAGACATAAGTAAAGGTAATTGAACGTCTTTTTCTGCTGACCCTTCTAATAAATAATTAACACGAAGATTTTGTCCAAGAGAATATATGTCTCTTTCAAGATTAACAGAAAGAGAATACCCTTCAACAGAAAATTCATGACGTTTAGTAAAATATGATAATCCACTAAGATGAGGATAAAGCATATCAACAATAATATGTTCCTCTAATTTTTTTTGACCAAAAAATGAAGTTGTCTTTGCTTTAACAACTGTTGCAATGAACCGATGTTCTATTGATACACAATCATTTTTGATTGTTGGAGGTAAGTCAATAGGAACAGAAATATGAAACGGAAATTCATCTCCATCTTTTATAATAAATGGTTCATTTGATGATTTAATAACAACAGTGTGTTGATGAATCGTTTTTTCTATTTTTTCATTTTCTTCTAAAACAACTTCAACACAAACGTATGCAATTGTAGTAGTAACAACCATCAAATTATGTTTAGTTTCAACGATAAATTTCCCATCCACCATTTGACCAAGAAGGAATTGATGAAAAGGAAAAACGAATTTGATGGTAGGTGGCATTCAAGTAACAAAAGAATAAATTAAACTTTTAAGTGAAAAATTAAATTTAAAGAAGGGGTTTGTTTCTTAATAGAAATTAGTCAAAAAAAAATTAAAATTTCCTTTTTTGTCGGTTCTTTTTCTTAATACTTTTTTCAATCACTTTACTAAAACTGAGATAACTAACTCAATAACCTTTCTTCTTATAATAATCATTTTTCAACCTTTCACCACAAATAATCTCCTTTTTAATCAAAACTAATAATTGATAAAATCAAATTTGACATTTACAAAACATATCTGTTAAAACTCAAATTACATTTGCAATTATCCATCTCTCCATTGATATCCACAATCAAAATTAGCACATTTATAAAAGGTTGTCATTGGTTCATCAGCTGATCGAATTTGAATTTGCATGAAATAAGCAGAATTATGTCCACATTTTTCACAAATAACTAAACAATAAATATTGGTTATTAATTGTATGCTAATAATTAATATAACAAACTTTCAGTTTTTTGAGCATTTTTCCATTGTTCTTCACCTAATACTGCATCAATTTGTTTTCTTTTTAATTCTGATTCATATACAATTTTTTTATTAAATGTAAATTTATAAGGACAAGTACTGCATTTAAAATATAACTCAGTTCCTCGTTCAACAACCAATAAATTACCACAATTAGCACAGAAGAATGTCATGAAATGATATATTTTAAAACTAAAAAATAAGAAAAAGGGTTTTGATTTATTTTTTTTTAACTTCAACTTTGAAATTTAAAAATAACAATAAAATATGTTTTAAAACCAATAGCAAAAAAAAATCAATCACTTTTTAGAATAAAAGCTTTTCAATTTCATCTTTCATTGTTTCAACTGATGGTGCTGATTTTCCTTTATCATTAATAATTGCAACTGCAATAACATCTCTTGAAACACCACATGCTCTTCCAAGAGCTGCTTTTGATCCAACAAATACATAAGGAACATTTTTATCTTCACAAAGAATTGGAAGATGTAAAACAATTTCAATTGGTTTAGTATCAGCAGCTATAATAACAATATCTGCTTTTCCTCTATTAAGTGCTTTTGTTGTTTCATTTGCTCCTTTTTTAACAAATCCATTTTGTTGAGCTTGTTGAACAAATTCAATTAATTTGTTTTGAAGTTCTTTTTCTGCAAGTGGAAAAATTTTAGAATTACAATCAGTCTATTCATATAAATATTTTCTTCTTTAAAAGAAAAAAAGAAGTCAGAAGAAAACAAAACTGTTACAAACCATTGGATCACTAGTTTCCTTCACCAAGTGAATTTACAAAGTTATTATTTACCCTTTTTATTTTTTTAATAATAAATAATTTAATTTATTATTAATAATTTATTATAATAAATAATTTAATTTATTAATTTATTATTTCTTAAAATCAAAA
>NW_008578429.1:0-507 GCF_000257125.1 Entamoeba nuttalli P19 | reverse complement strand
AGCTTTATTAGGAGAAAATTCACACCAATCACCAGAGACTATTCTAAAATAAAAAATAATTATGAAAAGAACAACAATGTTCTTATGTGACATTTGTTGATTTTTATTAAATACAAGTTTTATTATAAGTAAAGAAACAAAAATTAAGGTGAGATTTCATTATGAAAAGTTTATCTTTTTGTTAGTATTTTTATTATTAATTTTTTAATATTTTCTTTTTCTTTTTTGGATTTGAAAACTTAAAACACCTTCAAATAACTTTTTTCTTTTGCTCTTTGATTCATTATGAAACTTCATCACTAATACTTTATTTTTAATACCTGTGGATGGTATTGAATAAAAATAAAAATGTCTAAATTTATATAAAATTCATTATAATTTAATTTTGTTTTAACTTTTACTCCAATTTTTTATTTAGTTAGTTTTAATTACAATTTAAATTAAAATGTGTTTTTTTATTTTTTTAAGATAAATGCACATTTTAAAAACACAAATAAGGGAATAACA
>NW_008578428.1:0-345 GCF_000257125.1 Entamoeba nuttalli P19 | reverse complement strand
TGTATATGAATATTTCCATTGGTAAATAACAAAAGGATGAACAACATATGAAAAGATAAACAACTTACTCATACTTATAATAATAAAGAGCAATATAAAAATTCAAACAGAGAGTTATAAGCATGAAAAAATGAAAGAGCTATATAAAAGAAAATATGGATAAAGAAAATAAAAAGAAGAAATTGAAAATTAAGAGAAGTACAAAGGACAAACAATTTTGAGAAGATTATATGATAGAAATAAAAGAATGAAGAATACAATAAAAGAATTAGATGTGTTTTTATTGGAAAACGTATTGATACAAATTCTTATTGATTTATTTCTGGTACGAAAATTAGCAAAGAA
>NW_008578427.1:0-3247 GCF_000257125.1 Entamoeba nuttalli P19 | reverse complement strand
AGTAATTTTATTATTCACATGGTTTATGCCATCAACATTAGTTGTTCCTAAAGTAAGAAGTATTATTTTAAAAGTATTATATGCGCTAAGTAAATGGTCTATGCTTGATTCATACGTTATGGTATTGATGATTGTTTCATTTTTTCTTTGATATTCCATTACCAATAAGACATTCAGAATCTATTGATGATCCAGTTAAGATTAATTTATATGTTTATCTAGCATATGAATTTGTTACATTGATGTTAGGAACTATTGAATCTTTAATTATATCACATGTTGTTGTGGGAGTACATAATGTAGTTCTTCATGACAAACAAAGTAATCATGGAGAATATATATTTAAATGGAAACCGATATTCTTCTATTGTAGATTCTTAGTTACAAAGATCATTGTACCAATTTTCTTATTTATTTCATTCATAGTACTATATGAATAGTCATGTATTGATGTTTTTGTAGTTTCAGTTATTACTGCTATTATTGAACTATCATAATTTGAGTAATTAATGGTTGAGCCTTATTGTGTAGTTAAAATT
Source organism: Entamoeba nuttalli P19 (assembly GCF_000257125.1). NCBI lineage: Eukaryota > Evosea > Mastigamoebida > Endamoebidae > Entamoeba > Entamoeba nuttalli. The sequence continues at coordinate 2,708 of NW_008578427.1, read as the reverse complement.
CTACAACTTGGAGCTAGCATTGATGATATTGTAGCAGAATTCTTCGGAGAAGAAGAACATATTAATAGTCATAAAACATGTTTTGAAGTTAAAACCAATTTTGAAGGAGGATGTTGATTATTATGTATAGCAGTTATTATTTATACAATTTGCTCAATCGCAATCATGAAAATTACAAAGAGATGTCTTGCTAAAAAACTTCCAACTAAAGAAGAAAGAGCTTTGATGAATGGAACACAGATAGAAATGACAGAAAAACAAGAAGAAGATAAAAATAACACAAATAAAGCAGAAGAAAAGAAAACCAACTAACACCGAAACAACTAAGAGTAGTCAGTAGTTTCTTTGGAAGCTATTTTAATGAAAATAAATACAGTCATTTAAATTTATGAATCAAATAACTTCCTTCTTAACTTAAACTAATTAATTTCTTACAAGAACTAAATAATAAAACAATACTTTTATAAAGAAAATAAACAAAAAGCAAACTAATTTTTATGAAAGAAAATTAAATTTTATTTGGACTCATTATAAATAGGCTCTAATCCAGATTGGAAGTGTCTTAACTTTAAATGTCTTCCTCTAGAAATTCTAACTTTGGGAATTAAATCCCTATTCATATACATCTGTTCTAATGCTCTAACTGTATAGTCAATATGCTCTTTAGAATATACATTTCTTGGAACAGCAAATCTAACTTGGTCATTAATTCCTTTTCTATCTTCTTCATCTTTATTATCCCACTCAAACCCAAATGGTCCCAATTCACAGGCTCTAATTCCATACATTCTAATCATTTCAATAACTAATCCAACCCCAAGGAAATCTCCAGGAGAATAATTCTTTCTATTATTAAAGAATTTATCAGTTTCAATATAAATTGCATGTCCTCCTGGTGGTAAGAAAACTGGAATATTTCTCTTTGCTAACTCATACCCGAAATATCGTACTTGTTCTATTCTTCCTTTAAGATATGACTCTCCTTCAACAACAGATAAACCCATAGCACATGCCATAATATCTCTTCCACTTAATCCTCCATAAGAGTCATTACCATATCTCAAAATTTGAAGTTGTTTTAAGACTACTCCAACATCACCTTTAGTACTAAACTTTCTCCAAAAGACTCCCTGATCTCTGAAAGCCAATGCACCACCCATATTGCAAACTCCATCTTTCTTTAAAGAAATACAAAATCCATCAACATAACTAAACATTTCTTTAACAATTTCTGGAATAGAAACTTTATTATATCCTTCTTCAAATTCATGAATGAAATATGCATTTTCAGCAAATCTTGCTGCATCAAAGAAGAATGGAATGTCATATTTCTTTGCTAATTCAGAAGTTTCTCTTATATTCTTCATTGAAACTGGTTGACCAGCACCAGTGTTATTGGTAATAGTCATTAAAATTAAAGGAATATGTTCTTTTCCCTTTTCATTAATAAATTCTTCAGCACGTTCAATATTCAAATTTCCTTTAAACTCATTCTTTGTCCAAAGAGTTTCTGGGTCTACTGGATCATGATAGTTCTTAGCAAACAAATTAACTGTATGGAATCCATTGTTTCTAGCATTAGCTTCAGTAGTATCAAACCATCCATTTGAAATTAAATGCCATTCTCCTTTTCCAAGGCATTGAGACATAACTTCATATAACAAACATTCTGCACATCTTCCTTGAGGTAAGATAAAGAAATTTGGTCTTTCTATTTGAAGTCTTCCTTTATTAACAAAAGTGCCTGGAACTTCTGGTTCAGTCCAATATGGATCTTCTGGGTTATTTGTGAAATTTGGAATACCACTAACAATATCTTTAACCACCCACCTGGCTTTATCCCCTCGTTCAAAGGCATCTCTAACAGATTCTTGGAAAGCATAGTATCCTTGATTTCTTCCATATGCTTCATCCCCTCTAAATAATGAACTCCATTGAATATCAGTCATAGCAGATGATCCAGAGTCAGAAAGATAATCTACAAGAAGCATTTGTGATGGGAAAAAGAAGCAATTATATTCAGTTTGTTTCTGAATTTTTTCTCTTTCTTCTGGTTTAAGGTCAGTTGTTTGTCTTACAACATATGAAACATGTGTAGGAACTGGAACGCCAAGTTCAGTAGATTGCTTCATAGTAATTAAGTCTTAATAATTAAGTTCCTTCTTATAATTCTTTAAATACCTACTACTTATCTTCCTTTTAATCTATTGGTAACTCTATAATCACATTTTTAAGATTAGTAACTATAGACTTTTCTTTTCTCTTCTACCTTTTTATTTTCATTTATCAAAATACTTCCACAACAATCTAATAAGAACTAGAATATACTCTCATTAAAAGATGAAGCTATGTTTTTGACTTATTGAAAAACAATAAAAATTATATTTATAATTATTATTTAAAATTGTTTTTCAAATTTTTTTTTCTTTCATATTGCCTAATTCATTACTCAAAAATAAAATGGTTCAATCAAATACTTTGAAAAAATATAAAGAAATAACAGTCAATCTTTTGTTAACATTCAAATCATTAATTTAGTTGAGTTTATTCGTTTTCTTAACTCAACTTATTTCTTCTCATTCAAAAAAAAATGAAACAAAATAACAATTTTGATGACAGACGTAGAAATATATCTAAAAATAGATTTCTAAAAATAAATATTCTTAAACAAAACTATTTTTTTAACTAAAACAAAAAGAATAAGATAA
>NW_008578426.1:0-253 GCF_000257125.1 Entamoeba nuttalli P19 | reverse complement strand
TTATCTACTCTTTTTGACTCATTCCATCTTTTTAAGTGTCTACTTAAACAAAAAGAAAAACTAAATAATAAATAAAACAAATAAATTACTCATTTTAATGACGTATTATGTGATTAATATTCATTAATGAATAAATAACAGTTTTATTAACATTTCATTATCTAATTTTTAAGTTTGTTTAATGAATATAAAATGAGGTACAAAATAAATTTAACACAAAACTCTAGAAAGAAATGAGAAACAACAAATAATT
>NW_008578425.1:0-264 GCF_000257125.1 Entamoeba nuttalli P19 | reverse complement strand
ATCTATTAACATTTAATTAACTAATTTTTAGATTATTTCATATTATTTATCTGGTATTTTATATTTATTTCTTTTATCTTTTTCTTTCAGATTCTTTTGATACATGTCATTGAAACTGTTTATGTATTGATTTAAATATAATTATTCGTTTATAAACAACAATTTTCATTTTTTCTATTTCATATTCATTTTAAATGAAATTATTATTTGTATATTCATTACAATAATTAATTAATTCATCAATAAATGAATAAATAAAGAAGA
>NW_008578424.1:0-274 GCF_000257125.1 Entamoeba nuttalli P19 | reverse complement strand
AAAGAGTAAGGGTGGTAGGATAAGAACATAGTATCATAGTAGCAATAAACTTACTTACGATGCTATTCATATGTTTATTTTATGATCTTATTTTCTTTTTTTATAACTCTGTTTTGTTATATCCTTTTTCATTTGGTTGGTGCAAAAAATTTTTGTTATTGTTGCTATTTTTTGAATCCTTATGTTTTTTTGAAACCATACACTTGGTTGACTACTTTTTTTTAAAATAAATTTAATATCAACTGCAATAAATGGCATAATAATTATAATAATA
>NW_008578423.1:0-389 GCF_000257125.1 Entamoeba nuttalli P19 | reverse complement strand
ATTTTCATTGACTCGGTGTTATTTCTTAGTGTAATTTCAATACAATCAACAATACAATAAATGTATGTATCTCTCATTGCTTTATTCCTTTCTTGAATTATTTTTGTTATTTTATCAAAATCACACCATTCTTTATACACAACACATTGTTCTTCAACAATACTTCTTTCTTTTCTTTGTTGAATATCATTTTCTTGTTTGATAGGTTCTAACATTTTCTGACAACATTCTATGATAAATTTAGTTATATAATCTGTCATTTTATTTAATATAACAAGTTCTTTTGTTTCTATATCAAGACTAATTCTTTGAATATTCACCATAATACAAGTCTCACTTATTTCAAATACTTTTTTAAATTATTCATTTCTTCTTGATTTATTTGAACA